>NC_080172.1:90297655-90427538 GCF_950295315.1 Erinaceus europaeus
GTTCTCCTCCTTCTTTTGCCTACCCCATAATTATCCTTCAAAGTAACTTACTTTTTAAAAAATATTTATTTATTCCCTTTTGTTGCTCTTGTTGTTTTATTGTTGTAGTTATTATTGTTGCCGTCATTGTTGGATAGGACAGAGAGAAATGTAGAGAGGAAGGGAAGATAGAGAGGGGGAGACAAAGATAGTACCTACAGATCTGCTTCACCTCTTGTGAAGTGACTCCCCTGCAGGTACGGAGCCAGGGGCTCAAACTGCGATCTTTATACTGGTCCTTGCACTTTGGGCCAAGTGTGCTTAACCTGCTGCGCTACCACCGGATTCCCAGTAACTCACTTTTCAAGTTTTGAACTTTAGCCATCAGTAAGTACTCTAGTACTTAAATGCGTATCTTTGTAAATTTTTTTTAAAAAATTATTTGTTATTTATTAAATAGAGACAGAGAAACTGAAAGGGAGGGGGAGATAGAAAGGGAGAGAGAGAAAGAGAGACACCTGCAGCCCTGCATCACCACTTGTGAAGCTTTCCTCCTACAGGTGGGAATGGGAAGCTTGAACCTCACATGCATATCTGCAGTCTTTTCACCTGAACTAATTCCTTCTCTCCCTGGGAATTCTTGCACACAATTAAATTAATGACTTATCTCTTCCAGTTCCAACTTGCTATCCTCCTGCTTCCAAAACTCAGTCAATGGAGTTAGCATGCATGTAATTGTCCAACTTAGAGACCTCAAAATAGTTTTAACTCTTCTCACTGTCCTTCCCTTCATTATCCTGTCCAAAGATCTAAATTCTGTCTTGGGTCTTTCTTTCCTCCACCTGAAAGGTTCTCCCACCCTCAATTTTTCCCCAAATCCTATTCATTCTTTGAAATTCAAAACACTAGAAACTTTGACTAATCCCTTCTTCCTCAAAGCTCTGAGCAAATTGCTTCTTCTTTCTGAGCACATCTTAAAGCTGGCTTTTGTTATTGAATGAATGATTTGTGTCTTTCTCACTCAATTGGAGAATTCTTGAAGGTAGGTGTGGTTTGGTTTTGTCTTTTTCATCATTGAGTCTAGCTAGGTAGCTAGAATTTTAGGTGATTAAAAATATTTCAGGGTCCTCTAGATAGCTCACTGGCATAGTGTGCTGCTTTGTGATGTGTGCAGCCCAGGTTCAATCCCAGCCTCCAATGCACTGAAGTCCAGTTTCAGTAATCTCTTTCATTTTCACTCTGTCTCTCTCCTTCTCCATCTTCCCCCTCCTCTCTCAAGTTCTGTCTCTATCCAATAATAAATAAATTTTAAAAAAATATCTACCTCTGTCTCTGCCTTTCTATTTCTATCTGAAGAAGTTGGCCCAAAGCAGTGAAGCCCCCGCTGTGATGAGATAGACAGACAGATATAGATCATAAGAATAATTGAATGAATAAATGAGTAAACTGGGAAGGAGAACCTCTTTAATAACCCCTCTCCAGCATTAAATGTTACTAGCGTATAAAATCCACACATTATGTAGTCAAGTAGTAGCACACATTGTAACAGTAGGCATCCACCACCGGTGGTGCATCTAGGGAGAACTTGTACTAGTTTTTTAATTTTTTTTCTATTCTTAGCATTCTCTATACATTTGAATCTTTGCCCTTTTTTCCTCCTTCGTCCTCGTTTTATATTCAAAGTTCGTGAATTTAGACTACCTAGAGGGGTTATGGGATGTCTCAATGTTAGGGTACTGGACTTTCATGCCGAAGGCCCCAGGTTCAATGCCCTGCACCACCATATGCCAGAACTGAGCTTCTTAAAAAAAAAAAAAAAAAAAAAAAAAAGAGTACCTACAGGGAACGCCAGTTTTAGGCTTTCCATTAGAAAACAACAACATGAAGATTCTAAGTAATCCTCTAAAACTCACGATTTTCAAACACAAGGAAAAACAGTCTCATGGGGGGTGGTCGGGGAAGGCGGCAGGACAAAAACTGAAAGGATGGCTGGCGAGGAAGTTGTAGAAGGAAGTGCCTTTTGGGTGGGATTTGTCTCATTTTAACCCCAGAGAGGCATGACACCCAGCTGCCCGCCTTCCCCAAATTTCCCTAACCCGCCCTCCCGCTTCCGCCCCGCCGTGCAGTGCCGACCGCGGCCACTGGGGGCAGCAGGGCCCCGAGGCGCTGAGGTGGCGGCGGTGGCGGCGGAGGCAACGGCGGCTCGCTGAGCTGCTCTCACGGCTCTCAGACGGGCGGCGCCGACCTGCGCACGGAAAGGGGCCCACGGCGCGGACGAGCTGCAGCGCGGCCTCTCCCCGTGGACTCGCGGGGTCCGCGCTGCGGCCGCCGCCGCCGCGCTCCGATCCGAGCTGCTGCGAGAGGCGGCGGCGCCGGCCCCGGGCGGCCCGCGGCGCCCCCCAGCCGCGCCCCCGCGCGCTGCTCGCGGCCCCGGCCATGGAGCCGAGCCGGCACGGGGCTCCGCAGAGCTGAAGCGGCGGCGACGGCCCGCGAGCCCCCGGGGGCCGCCCCCGCTCCCGGCTCGCCGGCGTCTGGCGCTCATCATGATGAAGAAGAAGAAGTTTAAGTTTAAGGTGGACTTCGAGCTCGAGGAGCTCTCCTCGGTTCCATTCGTCAACGGGGTCCTCTTCTGCAAGATGCGGCTGCTGGACGGCGGCAGCTTCACCGCCGAGTCCCCCAGGTAACGCGCCCTGGCCCGCCACCCGCAGGTGCTGATAGGGGCGGTGTGTGTGTGTGGGGGGGTGCACAGCATCTCTTGCCTCAGCCCTTTTGCTCCAACAGGGCCACCAGCTTCCGTGAGCTCCTCTTTCTCTGGGGACCTGTCTGAAATGGGTCAGGCATATATCGATCTGCTCAGAGTGCTCTTCCCTAATGGGTTCCTCTCTTCTGGGCTTGGCTGCTGCCTTCCTGATGCCAGATGGTCCCTGGTATCTATTCTTCCCGCCTCAGTTCTCTAGGAATGGGAGCAAGGGGAATGGATGGATGCTTTCGGGTTTCTCTTCAGACGTTTCCATGTTTGTGACATTGCAAAGTGCAACTTGAGTGGTGGTTCAAGCAAAAGCAAAAATAACCCAGATGGCTCCAGGGACAAGAGTGCCATAATTCACCTTCATGATGTGGCTAGGTAGGCCTGGTCATGCTTGATTTGACTCAAATGTTCCCTAGCAGGTAACATTCTGTACCTTACCCAAGACCTACGCTGGTCAGGCTAGCTCCTAATTACTCATCTTGAAGAGTCCACAAGTGGTCTCAAGGTCGAAGACTTGGAGTCTAAAGGAGAGCCCAGACCTTGCCTCTTATGTTGAAATGAACTCTTGGACACTCTTGGCAGGTTACAGAATGAAGCCAGAGAGGAGAATGTTCCTTGAGTAATTTCAGATCTATTCATAGGTTGACAGATTTAAACCAAAGGTAAGTATTCTCTAAGCAAATAGAGAACTTGCACAATGTTTTTAAATGAACTTTGAGGTTCATAGGATTCAGGGGAGATGTTAATAGTCAATGCTTACTTACTGCTTATGACTTGATGCTTACCCATAAAATATATTATGGTTTACTTTTATCTATTTCTTCTTCTTCCTCCCCCCCTTTTTTTTTCCTGCCAGACCACTGCTCAGCTCTGACTTATGGTGGTGCTGGGGATTGAACCTCAGGCATGAAAGCCTTTTTTTCATAGCCATCATACTATCTCTCCAGCTCTATCATATCCATATTAATCTAGAAGAAACCGTGTCAATGAGTTACGGAATTGGGGATAGAAAAGAAAATATAAATATGTCGTTGGACAAACCTAAGGATCCATGGGGAAACACTACTGATTCTCAGAATTAAAAACTATACAAGATAGTTTTAATTATTAAATGGTTGGCAAAAATTCATATCTTCTTTGGTTATTCAGCTGATTAATTATAATAAAGCAAGTTATGACACGAGTAAGAGAACAGTTTAGGGTGGTGCAGCAAATATTGTGCCAGTATTATGTGAAAATCTGGACAGATACTTAAAGATAATAGTTAACCCATGTATGCAACCTTGAGAACTGTTCTTCTAGCGTTTGCCCTTCTTCCGTAGCCAGTCAACAGCGTCAGGTTGAGCCTGATGTAAAGTTTCGAGACCTCCTTTGAATCTGGAGAGGTGGCAGTCGTTGACTATGTGGGTCATAGTCTGTCTGTAGCCGCAGGGGCAGTTCGGGTTGTCTCTGGCTCCCCAGCGATGGAACATAGCAGCGCACCGGCCATGGCCTGTTCCATAGCGATTGAGGAGGGCCCAATCCTAACGTGCTAGGTCAAAGCCAGGTTGACGCTTGCAGGGGTCTGTGATGAGGTGTTTGTTCTTTACCTCAGCTGACTGCCAGCTCTGTTTCCAAGAGACTGGAACAGAGAAGTTCAGTGTAGACGTAGGAGACCAGATTGGGTGACGAGACGTCAAGCGTTGGACAGGGTGGGAGAAGATATCCGCGTATATTGAGAACTGTGGTGATTGGGAATGGAAGGGTCAGGCATTCAGAACTCTGGTGGTGGGAACGGTGTGGAATTATACTTCTGTTGACATGTAATTTTGTAAATCAATACTAGATCACTAATTAAAAAAAAAACAATGTTATGCCAGTTCTTAAAGTGCTGAAAAGCTAAAACCCTTCAGTGGCCTGTAGTTAAGACTGTTTTGCTATTGGATCCCATCTATCCACTTTTGGCTTTTAGGCCAGCTCTTAGCCCAGTGGTGACACCTGGTGGTGAGGGTACTTCCTTACGCTCTCCTTCAAGGTGTTCATGGTACTTCATTACTATCTCCTTCAGGGTGCTTATTGGCAGAAGTCAGTTATTTTGACAATGGACACAATCATTTATACAGAAAATAGTATAGTTTGTGCCCATTAAATATATTATGTAATCCTCACAGCTATATTCTACCATGTGATAGAAATTCCCATTTTTGTGGCTTAATAAAATGAAACAAAATACAACTAACTTTCACAAAATCCCCATTCTGGTAAGTGAAATGGCATGAATCTGGACTGTCTAATTTCAAGCAGATTGATGGCAGATCAGATAAAATTGTGTGTCATGCTAAATATGGGGTTTCCTAATAGTTTTAACAAGTAACAATATATGATTTGATTTGTATTTTGCAAGAGTTGGAAAGGAAAATTCAAACTACTCTAAGTTAAATGTATCCTTTTCTCTCCCAACTAAAATTTGACTTTAATCAAGGTCAACAAGGCTAGGAATATTACTCTCTATGACCAAACAAAACAGACAGACAAAACCCTATGTGGCTTGGAAAGAAGTGATTTATTTTATTTATTTATTTGTTTGTTTATTTTACTAGAGTACTGCTGAGTTCTGGTTTATGGTGGTGCTGAGGATAGATGCTGGGTCCTTTGACACCTCAGGCATGAAAGTCTTTTTGCATAACCATTATGATATCTGCCTAGCCCAGGAAATGATTTATAATGAGGAATCTGTGCCTTGTAGTCACAAAAAGATAGTTGTTGTAAAGCTAAGAGTAGAAATTTGGAACGAAGTGGGGTTGAGCCCAAATCCTATTTTACCATAGTGGTTGGGCTACTGAACTTCTCATATATTTTATCTATAAACTAGAAACCATTATTAGATAGATAATTGTTGAGAGAACTTACTAAGATGATATACTTAAACACCATAATGCTCTGGCATCCAGTTGACACTTAAAGAGAAGACAAAGAGCTTGTCTAGAAGGGTTCATGATCTATAGATGTTATACTTAATTCCTTTATGCTGATCACTATGAAAGGATTAACTTGAGAAATAGATCTCATTTTAAGTTAAAAATATATACATACATACATATATATATAAATATATATATGTATGTATGTATATATATGACTGAGGAGACAGGACATGCATGCTTGAAGCCCCAGGTTCTGTGACTTGCACCACATATGCCAAGTTGAGAACAGTCAGTCCTCTGATCTCTCTCTCTCAAGCCTAGAAATAAATAAGTCTTTATAAAAGTTGAATTAAACAGTTTAAAAAAATGTAAAAATCTCAAATACCTTCAGACTTGAATTGTTTCAAAATTGTATAACTCTTAATTGTACCTCTGTAGGTAGCATATCTCTAATTAAATGATAGATTTTTTTATTTTTGGAATTTCACTTTTTGAAGAATTACTGATTTTTATAAGCAAGCGAATAATGTAAGGGACTTTTGTACCAAATACTAAAGATGCGGGGACGGGGGGCAGGCAGTGGCATACACATTATAGCATCAAGGACCTGGGTTCAAGGCTCGGCCCCCACCTGCAGAGGGGATGTTTCACAAATGATGAAACAGTGCTGCAGGTGTTTTTCTCTTTCTTTCTCCCTCTATATCCCCTTTCTCTATCACTTTCTTTCAGTCTCTATCCAAAATAAATATTGATAAATAAAATATTAAAAAGCTAAAGAGGCAGGCAAAAATGGTAGACAGCAAAATGGTTATGCAAAGAGACTCTCATCCCTCAGACTCCAAAGTCCCTGCACCAGAATAAACCAGAGCTGAACTGTGACCTGGTTAAAAAAAAAAAAAAATTAAAGAGGCAAATCATTCATTGTTCACCAAATATTTAATGAGCATTTGCCAGGTTTTTTTTCTTTTAGCATCATCCAGGGACTACAAGGAATACAATAAGCATTGAAATCTATAGGGAATTACTTCTACTTAGTGAAATTAGTCCATGGATGTATAAATGCTTGATAGTTGGAGATAGGATTATTTAGTGCCTAATCAATGGGCCAGACAGTATGTGAGTGTTGTTGAAATTCTGAAGGAAGAGTGTATTTATAGCAGTAATGGCTACTGATAATCATATTAGCTTTTCAGTTGAACATATGGGGAGAGTGAATTTACATTTTAAAGAAAGTGGGGAGTGGGAAAGAGAGGGTAGCTTGAGCAAGTCATCCTGAGTTACCTGTTCACAGTGAACAGAGGTAGAAGATAAAGACCTGTATGTTTTTATAAAGAGTTTACTTTCAGGGACTGGTGGTGGAGCACCTGTTACAGTGCACAAGGACCCAGGTTCGAATCCCCAGTCCCCACCTGCAGGGGGAGAGCTTTGCAAGTGGAAAAGCAGTGTTGCAGGTGTCTCTCTGTCTCTCTTTCTCTCTACCTTCCCTCTCAATTTCTGACTGTCTCTATCCAATAAATAAATAAAGATAATAATAAAAAAGGAGTTTACTTTCCACTGCCACAGGGTAGAGGTCAATGTAAAATGATTGCACTAAGTTGTAATTAAATATAAATTAAAATGAGATCTATTTCTCAAGTTAATCCTTTCATAGTGATCAGCATAAAGGAATTAAGTATAACATCTATAGATCATGAACCCTTCTAGACAAGCTCTTTGTCTTCTCTTTAAGTGTCAACTGGATGCCAGAGCATTATGGTGTTTAAGTATATCATCTTAGTAAGTTCTCACAACAATTATCTATCTAATAATGGTTTCTAGTTTATAGATAAAATATATGAGAAGTTCAGTAGCCCAACCACTATGGTAAAATAGGATTTGGGCTCAACCCCACTTCATTCCAAATTTCTACTCTTAGCTTTACAACAACTATCTTTTTGTAACTACAAGGCACAGATTCCTTATTATAAATCATTTCCTGGGCTAGGCAGATATCATAATGGTTATGCAAAAAGACTTTCATGCCTGAGGTGTCAAAGGACCCAGCATCTATCCTCAGCACCACCATAAACCAGAACTCAGCAGTACTCTAGTAAAATAAACAAACAAACAAATAAATAAAATTATATATGGCACACATGTAATTAAATATATAATATTAAATAATATAAATATATTTTATTGATATGTATATTATATACTTTAATATAAATATAATTAAAGTACTATTTAAGATGCTTGGTGAGTGGATGCTCTTTGGACTAAAGTGGGGATAGGTGGACAATAGGGAGACAAATTGGGAGGCTAGGAAAATAGCCCAGATAAAAGTTATTAAGAGCCTCAGAGTCTTATTAAAATAAGTGTTTAATTTATTATTACTGTAAATTAGTAATTTATTACGTAAGATAAATAAAATCTCATTGGTTATAATCATAAATATTAGTTTAACATACTTAATATTTCCATTTAACATACTTAATATTTCCTTTGACTAATATTTCCATTTCCATGAGTTCATCTTAAGTAAACAATAATGGGTGTGTACAAAATTTGGCTCTAAGACTGTTCGTTGTGGTGTTTTTACTTTGTTGTGTTGAGAATAGTTTACAATGGGAGAGGAGATGAAGAGATAATTTGTATGACAGTGAGCCTGATAAGCAGTTGAAGACACACTTACTATGGATTGCTAATAAAATGGATACCTAGTAAAATATTTTAAGACTTTTAAAAATTATATTTAAATTACACTTACAGTATCTAAATCTTTTCAGAGCACTCTTCCTTTGTCAAAGCATTAAATCACATTTGAGATTAAGATTCTCAGGGAAAATTTAATTTTTGATTTATGTTTTAAAAGATTAAGATGACAAAGAATTTTTTTTTTTTCTATCCTTTAGGACTCCCACGTTTGCCTTAATTTGTTCTTTTTTTTTTTTCACTTTCTATTTTTGTGCTCATAGCTAAATACTTTTCTACCTTTCACATGGGCATGTGGAAAAAAAGAAGAAAACCAACCCATGTGAATTCAGGGAGTGTCCGGGAAGCCCATGAGCACATCTGTGTATTGGATCATTTACTTTGTAAACAAGCTAAAGTTTTTCTCTTTGGCCAGTGAAAGGGTTCTTCATGTTTTCAAGATTGTAGTTCACTGCACATTGTGTACTTCTTTTTAGTAACTTTTTCCCTTATTGCAAAAGAAATCTAGATTCATGTGGAAAACTTAGAAAGTAGAAAAGTAGCAAGGGCAGAACAATGAGCCTCCCCAGTGATAATTATTATTTTGATCTATAGCCTAGAAATCATTATTGATCTTTTCATATGGCTATATATGTATGTGTAAGTATATTTATATACATACACAACACAACTTATCATATATCCTTTTAGCCAAAAGGGGATCCCACTACTTAGGTAGTGTGCTGCTTTGCCATGAGCACAACCCAGGCTTGAATTCACTGAATTGAAGGAATGAACCTTTGGTGTTGTGGTCTCGTTCACTCTTTCTGTCATTACTCTGCCTCTCTGTCTCTATCTTTAAAAAAAAAAAAAAAAAGACACACCATACTGTTCCTTATGTTTGTCACTGAATGTATCTTCCCATCATTGTTTAATAAGTGAATATACATGTGACACATGAAGCAGCTTCCTTGGTCCAACTTGTTTGTTTTGTTTCATTTTATTTTGTTTTGTTTTATCACCAGAGTTATTACTGGGGCTTGGTTCCTACAGAAACACTCCACCACTCCCAGTGTTTTTTTTTTTTTCTTTTTCTTTCTTTCTTTCTTCATTTTGATAGAGAGGGAAAGAGAAAAAGAAGGAGAGAGACAACAAGAAAGGGAGACACCTGCAGCATGGCTCTACAACTCTTAAAAGCTTACCTTCTGCAGGTGGAGACCAGAGGTCTTGATCATTTTCTATTTAGAGAAACAGAGGGAGAGAGAAGAAAGGGGAGAAGAATCACAGCACTGCTGCACCATCCATGGACCTCTCCCCACCACCACTAACTACCACCATTGCATGTTATCCCAGGAAGAGCTATGGATCCAACCAGGGCTTCACATATGGTAAGATGCTCACCCTATAAGGTGAGCTATCTCCTGGCTCCACAATCTTTTTCATAGATGCATACGATTCCTCTGTTTGGATTTACATAGTTTGTTGACTCAAGACCATTTTGAATTGGTTGTTCTTTGAAGTAGTAATTTATTTATTTATTTATTTTATTACCAGAGCAGCACTCGGCTTTGCCTTATAGTGATGCTAGGGATTGAACTTGGGACCTTTAGTGACTCAGGCATGGAAGTCTTCTGTATAATCACTAATCACTGTGCTATCTTCCCAGTCATAGAAGTCATTTTTCTTAACTATTTTATAAAAGTATTACAATTAGCATCCTTATAGCCAAATTTTGTGCATATCCATTATATAAAAATTAAACTCAAAAAAAGAATTATCAAGTGAAGGGTATATAGATTTTTTTTTTCCCTCCAGGGTTATTGCTGGGCTCGGTGCACCATGAATCCACCGCTCCTGGAGGCCATTTTTCCCCCTTTTTGTTGCCCTAGTTGTTGCAGCCTCGTTGCGGTTATTATTGCCATTGTTGACGTTGCTTTGTTGTTGGATAGGACAGAGAGAAATGGAGAGAGGAGGGGAAGACAGAGAGAGGGGGAGAGAAAGATAGACACCTGCATACCTGCTTCACCGCCCGTTGAAGCGACTCCACTGCAGGTGGGGAGCCGGGGGCTCGAACCGGGATCCTTACACCGGTCCCTGTGCTTTGTGCCACGTGCAGCCACGTGCGCTTAACCCACTGCGCCACTACCCGACCCCCTGGGTATACAGATTTTTAAGACATTTGATATAGTCAATTTGTCCTTTAGTACATGACATTGACATATTAAGATAAATGGCCACAATTGGGTAGCAAATATTAAAAAGGAACCAGTATTATAAGATACTACTTAAGGGACCCAGGTGGCGCACCTGGTTGAGCACATGTATTACAATGCACAAGGACCTGGGTTTGAGCCCCTGGTCCCCACCAGCAGAGGGAAAGCTTTACGAGTGGTGAAGCAGGGCTGCAGGTATCTCTTTGTCTCTCTCTCTCTCTCTCTATCACCCTCCTCCCTCTTGATTTCTGACTGTCTCTATCCAATAAATAAAGATAATAATAAATTAAAAAAATGTAAAAAAGATACTACTTAACCATTTATCACCAGACTCTGTTCTAACTAGTAATGTAGTCACCAATTGATATTATTGACATAGCTGTAGTATAATATAATAGACAACTAATACTTACTGAATACTTTCTCTGGGTCTTTATTATTTAAATCCTCAAAAATAATCGTTTACAAAAATTTTTGACACATGCGTACAATTTCATTCTGCACCAGGACCTCGAAATTCTCTTCCTCCTCTTTTCCTAGAGTCTTTTGCTTTGATGCAATACACCATCCAAATAAAAAGGGAAAAGTATTACTATTACTACTATTATTACTCTCAGTTTATAACCTGAGGCAACAGAAGCATGAAGAAGTGCTAAATTAATGTTCATTTGGGGGAAATAGCCTTTATCATTCATGTTCATTCGGGGGAAACAGCATACTATCAAATAGAGATCCACAGAAGTATATTAATATTCTGAGAAATCAGGGAGTCGGGCAGTAGCACAGCTGGTTAAGCGCAGGTGGTGCAAAGTGCAAGGACCAGCATAAGGATCCCAGTTCGAGCCCCCGGCTCCCCACCTGCAGGGAGTTGCTTCACCAGTGGTGAAGCAGGTCTGCAGGTATCTATCTTTTTCTCCCCCTCTCTGTCTTCCCCTCCTCTCTCCATTTCTCTCTGTCCTATCCAACAACAATGACAGCAACAACAACAATAATGACAACAATGATAAACAAGAAGGGCAACAAAAGGGGAAAAAATGGCCTCCAGGAGCAGTGGATTCATAGTGCAGGTGCACCAAACCCCAGCAATAACCCTGGAGGCAAAAAAAAAATTAATTAAAAAGAAAAAAATACAGGAAGAAAAACAAAAGAAAGGAAAAGATAGAAGCAAACAAGTTATTTGTAAGAACTTTGTAAGAACTATGGTGGTGGGAGGGTGGAGATACAGAATGTTGGTGGTGGGAAACCACACTCTGTAAATCTTACAGTCTTACTAATCACAAATAAAAATGACCAAAAAAAATTAGCCTTTACTAGGCCTCACTGTAAAGAATTAAAGATTCAATTATGGTAAATAAATAAGGAGGACAGGCATTAGAGGGCAACTAGCCTCTGTTATAACTTTCTTTTAGAGAGGAAAAATTGGATTATCAGAAAACCTATGTTATTTGTTCCAGGTCACTCATCATTAAATGAAAAATATTTGGGGGACAGGAGTAGGCTCACCTGGTAGAACACACTTTACCATTCTAGACAACCTGGGTTCAAGCTTCCGGCCATTGAGTGGGAGCACCATGCAGAGGAAACTTTCTGTGCAGTAAAGTGGTGCTGTGGCATTTCTCCTACCTCTGTGTCTTTCTCTCCTTCTCTGCCTCTCACCCTCTAGCTAAAAAATAAAAGCCACTAAGAGCAGTGGAGTCTTGCAGGCCTAAAGACACAGTGAAAATCCTGGCAGAAAAAAAGATACTATTTTTTTTTTTAGTTGTCCAATAGAGGGCTAATCTTTTGTTGGTTGCATCAGAAGAGAAAACTGGGATAGTAGAAAATGTTAAAGAAAGCATGTTTCCTTCTTTTCTCTTTCTTTTTTTTAAATTAATTTTATTTATTATTGGATAGAGACAGAGAGAAATTGAGAGAAGAATGGAAGATAGTGAGGGAGAGAGACAGAAAGATACCTACAGCCCTGCTTCACCACTCCTGAAGCTTTCCCCCTGCAGGTGGAGACCAGAGGCTTGAACCTGGGTCCTTAGGCACTCACTGTATTGTGTGCGCTTAACCAGGTGCGCCACCACCTGGCCACTCTTTTCTCTTTCATGTGCTTTTTATTTGATAGAACAGAGAGAAATTGAGAGGGAGAGAAAAAGAGAGACTCCGGCAGCATTGCTTCACTGCTCGTGTAGCTTCCTCCCTGTGGGTGGGAATCAGAAGCTTGACCCCAGATCCTTGTGCGTGGTAATATGTGCACTCAACCAGGTGGGCCACTACCCAGCCCCAGAAAATTATTTTTAAAAAGTATTTGGCTTACTTGTTTTAATTGCCACTGAGATTATCTCTGGGACTTGGTGCTTGCATGCTGAATCTACTATTCCTGACAGAGTTTTTTGTTTTCCTTAGGACAATGAAATTAAAAGGGGTGGGGGCTAGAGAAGCAAAGAGACTGAGAGACACCTGCAGCACTGCATCACTGCTTGTGCAGCTCCTTCTGCTGTAGGTGGGGGCTGGGGACTTGAGCCTGGGTCCTTGTGCCTGGTAGAGAAAGCATGTTTCTAGTCAGTGTAATATTCTAACTCATTAATTACCTCTGTCATTTTCAAAGAGTATATAGTAGGGAAAACAGGCTATATCAGTACTTTGTCCATTTGTCAGGAATGTTACCTGTCTTTACAAGGGCTCTTAGATAATTCTTAAGATCCTTTCTAATTCCAAGGTTGGACATAACCTTGAACTTTTAATTTTATACTGTCTCCTTAATCTTTTATTTAGCTAGGGTAGCTTGTTTAGACAAATGTGTGTACATTTATGCCTTCTTGGTACTCCCTCCTTTTCTCATCTCTTTGCTTTTCTTTTAGTTGATTCAAATTCCAACCCCTCTTCATGATCTGGATCAAATGTCTCATTAGCTTTATGTCCACACCTGTCTCAACCTACGCACAACCAACCCACTACTTCCCTCTAGTATTTATTGCACAAACCCTGTTCAAGTGTCACAAGAGAGAATTCCTTTGTAAGGTTTTTGAAGTAATCTGGCCTGTGAAGGAATGGAGTGATAAGAACAGTATACGGAGTAGCAGAGAATGGCAGCATGCCTCATGTATAAGTGCAGTGGCATATTGCTGTTCTTACATGGGGATGCTGTGGGGGGGCTTATTTCCGGGAGTCTAGGCTTGCTTTGATATTGCTAAGATTAAGGGGAAAAAAAAGCAGAGAGATTTGTGTGAAGTTGGTAGGCTAGCTTAGAGCTAGAATTTAAGAAAATTCCCATCTAATAACCTTAGCAGCCTTATCAGTGACCAAGAAAGGTAGAGTTAGAGATGCAAGGATAATGACAAAAGATCAGAAAACTTCCTCAAGAACTATGAGAGGAAGCTGACCAATGCAAATCTAAAAGACCCAGTCAGAATTTAAAATATGAATCTTAATGATGGCAAGGAATGTGTTCATGCATTTTCCTTCAGCAGTGGTCATAGATGTCAGGAGAAAATGAATGGTAGATTTAGAAGTTCATAGGTATGGAAAAAGGCAAAGGAGGTAAGGGATTTTAGAATGTTGGTTAAGAAAAGAAGGGAATGAAACATGGGTCCACACTTCATGATGGTAACCAGGCCAGAAATATAAGTCAGCAAAGTATAGAATGGTTAAAAGATGAAGGTTTCAGAGACTGTAAAGGAAAATACATGTTGAAGGAATAAGGCTATGATGGATTTTGTTGGGTAGGAGGTGTGCTCAGAAAGTGGGATGTTAAAGCCTAAGATTCCATCTGTAGAGGAGTCTAGACATTGACCAGATCCTGTATGTGGATGTTACTAAAGTAACATCCTGAGTCTAGGGTGTTAGGTTATTTACTGTTCTTCTTGTGGGGAGGCCTCTTCTTGGGCACAGACTCCTGGCGTGCCCACCCTGTTGCTCACCAGATGTGGAGGGTCTAGGAGAATGTCACCCAAGGTAGCAGGGACTGAGTCTTATGGGACTCACTCTGTCCGCGACAAGAGATGACCTGGAGACCAAGCTGATAGCAATGATCTGTTTATTGATCAGAGAGGCAAGGCTTTTAAGGGGTTGCAGAAAGAGGTAGCTTGTTTATACCATATATGGTTAAAGCAGAAAAGGGGCAGAGAGAGGTAAGGGGTTGGGAAAAACTATCAGGTGAGTGAGGAAGCTAGGCTTTGATGTACATGGGTGTAGGGGTCCTTGCTGTCAGGAGGGTGAGGTTTGGTTATAGTCTTATACAGAAGGGCAAGAACAAAGAAGTGAGAAAAGGGGCCTCTGATAGCATCTGTGTAAGCAGGAGAGCTATTTTGGGAATGAGGAAGTAGGGTTATCAATGGCTAGCGGACAGAGAGGTGTCCTGAGGGTGAAGAGAAGATGGGTCAAGTATGATAACTTCTGGTAGCTTTTGAATAAACAGACCATTTGGTTTATTTTTTTATGTTTTATTTATTTATTATTATATAGAGACAGAGAGAAATTGAGAGGGGAAGATAGAGAGGGAGAGAGACACACACACCTGCAGCCCTGCTTCACCACTCGTGAAGCATTCCCCCTGCAGGTGGCTTGAACCTGGATCCTTGCACACTGTAATGTGTGCGCTTAACCAAGTGTGCCACCGCCTGGCCCCTACCATTTGGTTTAAAGACAAGGAAGTAAGCTATTGTATTGGGAATGCAGAGTCCCTGTGAGGCAGAGTCTGACAGGTGAAGCTGAACCTGAAAGCCATTCTCTCCCATGCTCAATCTCTGGTAGAGAGAGGCTGACAGGAAGACCATGCTCCTCAGGCACCCATCTTTCAATGGGAGGTTCTACCATGCTCAACCATATCCTCACAGTTTCCCTACAGTTACTTACATGGTGTTAAAATAATACATTGGTGGGCTGGGAAGACAGCATAATGGTTCTAACAACACTTTCATGCTTGAAGACCTGAGGTCCCAGGTTCATTCCTAACACCACTATAAGGCAAAACTGAGTAGAGCTTTGGTCTTTCTCTGTATCTTTCTCTTTGCATCTCTCATTAAAATAAAATCTATTTAACCTGAACTAGAGTTGGTGTGTTGCACCAAAGGAAAAGACTCTGGGGTGGGAGGTGGGGGAGAGTATAGGTCCAAAAAAAAAAAAAAATGACAGGAGGACCTAGTGGGGATTGTATTGTTATGTGGAAAACTGAGAAATGTTATGCATGTACAAACTATTGTCCAATGTAAAACACTAATCCCCCAATAAAGAAATAAATCTATTTTAAAAAGTAATGTCATTGCAGGTATTAGGGTGAAAAGAGAGAGAGAGAGATAAAATTAGTACTTCAGTGGTCTGGGAGGTGGCACAGTGATAAAGCTTTGGACTTTCAAGCATGAGGTCCCGAGTTCGATCCCCGGCAGCACATGTGCCAGAGTGATGTCTGGCTCTTTCTCTCTCCTCCTGTCTTTCTCATGAATAAATCAAATCTTAGAAAAATAAAGTTAGTACTTTACTATGGCATAAGTAGGAGTGTAACAGCCATGTAGAGTGTGACTCAAGCTTAAAAAGAGAAAAGTTATAGCCTACAAGTGGAACTGAAAAATAAGAGAAATGTGGACACTGTTCTGTGGAAGATGGGCGTGGTGAAAAAAGATCACACACACCATTTGCCCTACTGGGCCTCATCCAATACAATAGTATCCTCATGAAAGGTCCAGGATTAGGTTAAGCAACCAGCAGTATTAAGTAGAGAGGTTGAGAATGCAACAGTTTGTTTAACCCTTGGAACTGGGGTCTCAGGTGGTGTTAAGAATAAGCTGGGACAGAGAACATAGTGGGGGTTGTATTGTTATGTGGAAAACTGGGAAATGTTATGGCATATATAAACTATTGTATTTACTGTCAAATGTAAAACATTAATTCCCCAGTAAAGAAATTAAAAAAAAACAAACCACAATTTGTAATAGCCAAAACCTGGAAGCAACCCAGGTGTCCAGCAACAGATGAGTGGCTGAGCAAGTTGTGGTATATCTACACAATGGAATACTACTCAGCTATAAAAAATGGTGACTTCACTGTTTTCAGCCAATCTTGGATGGAGCTTGAAAAATTCATGTTAAGTGAAATAAGTCAGAAACAGAAGGATGAATATGGGATGATCTCACTCTCAGGCAGAAATTGAAAAACAAGATTAGAAGAGCAAACACAAGTAGAACCTGAACTGGAATTGGCATATTGCACCGAAGCAAAAGACTCTGGGGTGAGTGGGAGGGGAGAGTACAGGTCCAAAAAGGATGACAGAGGACCTAGTGGGGGTTGTATTGTTATGTAGAAAACTGGGAAATGTTATGCATGTACAAACTATTGTATTTACTGTTGAATGTAAAACATTAATTCCCCAATAAAGAAATTAAAATATATATATAAAAAAAGAATAAGCTGGGAAATAGCAGCAACAGGAGGATGAATCAGAGTGAAGAAAAAAAGAACAGTAGATGAGAGTAGAGTAGGAATTTAAGAAGAATGGGTGATAAAGACTTACATTTTAGTGTTTTCCTGTGGGTTACAGGGATGAGAAGTATACAAAGACTGAAATTTCTTTTATTTATTTATTTATTTATTGGGGGATTAATTGTTTACAGTCCACAGTAAATACAGTAGTTTGTACATGCATAACATGTCCAGGTTTTTCACATAACCATACAACCCCCACTAGGTCCTCCACTGCCTTCATGTTTCAGGACCTGAACCCTCCCCACCCCCACCACAGAGTCTTTTACTTTGGTGCAATACACCAACCAAAGACTGGAATTTCTTTACCGTTTCCAATATATATAAAGTAATTTGGTTTCATATCTAAGGCGCAGGTGATACGAGCTCTTTTCTCCAGAGGCAACTGCTAGGACAAGAATGAGATCATATTAAATCTTGCCTTCCCTGTTTTAAGAGCTCTTGCCTCCTTTTTATTAGCTATGTCTCCTGTCTTAACACCTCCTACTCACAGACTTAATCTTTATCTTCATCAATCTTTTCACTCATACTTCAGAGGATAGACTATCTTGCTCAGTGCCAACCCATCTCCGTGGGTCTTTTATTCCACTTGTATGTAACTTCTCTTTTGCTATCACCTTTCTTCCCTTCCCCCACCCCTACCCCCATAAACTTCATGAAAAAGAAATCTACACTTTGCTGTCTCTTAAACAGCCTCTTCTTCCCTCAGCCCTATCTTCAGACTTTCACTCTGCCAGCCAGCGAAACTATCCTTGTTCATCTCTAGTCATCTCTAATAGCCAGATCTGGTCTATTTTCTCGTTTGTGCCTTTGCGAGCTATTCAGAATCCTGAGATACAGCTGTAGCTGGCAGTGTGAGAAGACAGAAACTGCTGTGGTTGTCTTTCTCCAAAGTCAACCTGATTTTTGGAGACATTTTGAGCATTTCTTCTTCTTACTCCTTTTCTTTCTTTCTTTCTTTCTTTCTTTCTCTCTTTCCTTCTCTCTTTCTTTCCTTTTTTTTTTTTTTATGACTTTTGGGACACTGCAAATACTCAGAAAACTTTCTGCCACCAATGTAACCATGCTGCTATTGGTGGTACAATTCTCTAATTTTTGAGATAAGGAAACATTCTTTTGAATAAAAAATAACAGAAACCTTATTGAGCCACAAAAAAATAAAATTTAATTTACAAAGTCCTCCATGGTTGAAAACTCGTTGTAAAGAAAACTTTTTTTTTTTTTCTCTCCAGAGACCTGTACTGGTTTCAGAAGAAAATCCAGCTGTTCCTAATTAAATATTATCAGGTATTGTGGTTTAGGAACCAGCTGTCAGAACACAGTATGACATCACTGGTGTGGTATGTAGCAAAAAACAAGCAGGTGAACCTCATAAAACAAGCATGTGGACACTAAAACCAATTCAGGTTTATCAGTAGAGATGGAGGCATTCACATGTTCCTTTTAAATAATGTACATTTGAAATCTGTATAGTTTTATAATGCAGTGACATGTCAGTTAAAATAAATTTTTGAAAGAAACTAGCTTGCATCTGTGACTTATTTTGTCCTAATGAAATAAGGAACTGCCCAACATACTGGTTTTGGGTTTTACATGTTTGTTTCATTTCAGTGAGTCATCACTAGCATAGCATTACAATAATCTCATTTAGTGACATTTACTTTTGAGCCAAAATTTGGTCCATTTCCTTATTCACAAACGGCAACCACATTTCAATAGCAGTTTCTGATATTTCCTTAGTGCTGGCTTCTAAATATAGAATTATTGACATTTTTATCTTCAGTTGTTAACTTTCTGAGGCCAGTTCAAGGTCTTGAGAGATATTGTATTTTTAAAAATATCATCTCTGTGTACCATCTTGGGTATGAAAGTCTCTCCTTTTTGGTTATTCTTTGTGGTTTAGGAATAATGACCACAGTTACGCCTAATAGGTCAAGTGAGTGGACTTAGACTGTCCTGTGGATGTCACAGTTTCCTTTGGGCACAAGCAGAAGCAAATTAGAGGCAGTGGTGCTGTAAAGGTAGCTAGAAAGATCATTTATAAATAAATGTAGTAATATGAAAATAATGTAACTGAAAAATAAAATAATTTAAAAATTCTGCTTATGGGGGGCCGGCCTGTAGCGCAGCGGGTTTAAGCACACATGGCGTGAAGTACAAGGACCAGCGTAAGGATCCCCACCTGCAGGGGGGTCACTTTACAAGCAGTGAAGCAGGTCTGCAGGTGTCTATCTTTCTCTCCCCCTCCTCTCTGGATTTATCTCTGTCCTATCTGGCAACAAGGGCAATAAAATGGGAAAAACAGCCTCCAAAAGAACTGGTTTCACAGTACAGGCTCTGAGCCATAACCCTGGAGGCAAAAATAAAAAAAAATTTAAAAAAACTGCTTACAGGCCAAATGAGTAAAAACACCTTTATAAGGAACCATAAAATACCTTTAAATTTCTTTTTCTAAAATGTAAACTTCTTCCTTCCTCCCCCCTTCCTTCCTTCTGTTCTTTTACTTGATAGAACAGAGAGAAATTGAGAGGGGAGGGGGTGATATATAGAGAAAGAGAGAAAGAGGAGAGACAATATAGCACTGCTTGTTGTATGCTTTACATTGGGTTGTTCTAGCTCTCCCCCTGCCAAGAAAATTGGTTCAGTCCTGCTAGTTTCACAGGCCCGCTTGTCCCTGCCCCAAGGAACCCCGAGAGAGTTCCAGAGTTGCAGAGTTCGAGAGTGCTTGGCACCGCTGCGGGGGAAAGAGGCAACAGAGTTCTGTTTGGTGATTAGTTTGGGTTAGTTTATGAATCATTGTTCCTGAATAAAGAAATACAGCTTCCCTGCCCAGCCGTATGTCTCTGGTCGTCTCTGTTACCCGCCCATGAAGCTAGCCCGGCCAGCTGGAGCCTCCGAATTTTAACAACAACTGCTTTACACCTGTAAACCTTTATAATTTCTAGCATGGCTTTTTACTTATGAAAAGATAAGTTTGACTATTAAGTTAGTAATATAGATGGCATACACTTGTGATTATATATAGTTGAGGACTGTAAGCTCATTATATCATCAAACTAAGCTTTTCTGAAGCAGCCAGGATCTCAGGATTGGCTCTAATATCAGCACATGAATTTCTTAATTTGACAAGTTATAAATTAGTACCAACTGAGTACATCTGAGAGCTGCTTTTGTTAAGGTAACCTGGATAAAACCAGCACAGATAAAAAAATAATTGAGAAGCTCTTGTAAATATTTACTGCCAGTTCTGTAGCTCACTTGCTGTGCTCTCACTGGGGCTTTCCATCCATGTAAAGAATGGTAACAGACGGGAGTCAGGCAGTAGCGCAGCAGCTTAAGCGCAGATGGCGCAAAGCGCAAGGACCGGAGTAAAGATCCTGGTTCGAGCCCCCGGCTCCCCACCTGCAGAGGGGTCTGCAGGTGTCTGTCTTTTTCTCCCCCTCTCTGTCTTCCCCTCTTCTCTCCATTTCTCTCTGTCCTATCCAATAATGACATCAATAACAATAATAACTACAATAAAAAAACAAGGGCAACAAAAGGGAAAATAAATAAATAAATAAATAAATCTTAAGAAAAAAAAAAAAAAAGAATGGCAACAGGCTTGCCAAATGATACAGTGGGATGTATAGACCTTTGACTGAAACTTCTTCCGATCACAGTTTGCAGAAGATACCATAGCAGGTCTGTGATACCCAAGAAAGATCCCAGGGCCAGGAAGTGTTGCAGTGGATAACACAGTGGACTCTTAAGCATAAGGTCCTGAGTTTGTTCCCCACTCACCATCACATGTGCCAGTGTGTCTCTCTCAGCAATAAATAATCCTTTTTAAAAAATGAAATACCCCAGGGAGTCAGGTGGTAGCACAGCAGGTTAAGTGCAGGTGGCGCTAAGCACAAGGACTGGAGTAAGGATCCCGGTTCGAGCCCCCAACTGCTTCACAAGCGGTGAAGCAGGTCTGCAGGTGTCTGTCTTTCTCTCCTCCTCTCTGTCTTCCCCTCCTCTCTCCATTTCTCTCTGTCCTATCCAACAACATCAATAACAACATTAGTAACTACAACAATAAACAAGGGCAACAAAAGGGAATAAATAAATAAATATTTTTTTTAAATGAAATACCCCAATATATTCACTACCAACCTGTATACCACTCCTTTGAAAGTTCATCCTTTTTTTTTTTTTGCCTCTGCGGTTATCACTGGGCCTCCATGCCTGCACTACAAATCCACTGCTCCTGAAGGCTATTTTTTCCCTTTTGTTGCCCTTGTTGTTTACCATTGTTGTTATTATTGTTGTTTACCATTGTTATTATTTTTGTTATTGTTATTGGATAGGACAGAGAGAAATGGGGAAGACAGATAGGGGGAGAGAAAGAGACATGCTTCACTGCTTCTGAAGTGACCCCCTCCACAGGGGGGGCTCGAACTGGTATCCTTACACCAGTCCTTGTGCTTTCTGTGCTATGTGCATAATTACCACCCAGCTCAGAAAGTTCATCCTTTTTTTTTTTTTAGATTATTTTTTCACTTTATTTTGACTTTTGATAGACAGTGAACAGTTAACAGTGATAAGCCCTGATTAACTTGTGGACGTTGAAATGAAGGGCAGACAGTTTTAGTCATTCATGCCATGTACCATTTGTGTCTCTTATTTCAGTCTTCTGTATCTGTTCTTCAGATGGTACTGATTCCACATATGCTCAGGTGATGAGACTGTTTCTATAGATGTAATTATGTCTTTCTCTAAGAAAGTTCATCATTTTAGCACTATGTAGATCTTTCAGTCCTTTCCCATCAGCTGTTCACTTTTACAGTAGGACTAACTAGTGTTACAGTGTCTTTTATTTTAATTTACTTCATCAGCAGAGTTTTTCTTCATTGTGACATCTAGTACTTTTTTTTTTTACCTTTTTAAAGTTTTATTTAAGAAAGGTACAGAAATTGAGAGGGGAAGGAGAGACTTTGTAAAGCAGTTGTACTGTTTGTGCTATACTGTAACATTCCGACTGAGTCATTAGCTCCTTTAACTCTCAAGATTGTAAACACTCTTCAGCCTTCTCTTTATCTCCAAACAGGTCTTCATTGCTTAGTCATGTCCTTTGAAATTTACTGTTTAATCTCTGACCAGAAAAACTGCCTCTGGTACCATAGAGTTCCTTTTTGATAATCATGCTTGTGATAATACCAAAGGAACAATACTTTTTTAAAATTTATTATTTATTCCCTTTTGTTGCCCTTGTTGTTTTATTTTTGTAGTTATGATTGATGTCCTTCGTTGTTGTTGGATAGGACTGAGAGAAATGGAGAGAGGAGGGAAAGACAGAGAAGGGGAGAGAAAGATAAACACTTGCAAACCTGCTTCACTGCTTGTGAAGTGACTCCCTTGCAGGTAGGGAGCCGGGGGGGCTTGAACCGGGATTCTTAAGCCAGTCCTTGCGCTTTGCGTCACCTGAGCTTAACCCGCTGCGCTACCCGTCGGACTCCCTAGGAATGATTCTTCTTCTAGCGTTTGCCCTTCTTCCATAGCCAGTCAACAGCATCAGGTTGAAAGCTGTCAGGAGCTGCTTGTTGCTGGCTTTGAAAGTGACTGGGATCCATGTGGATTCAGTCGGCTAGGAAGAATCGTCAGTTTCCCCAATGAATGGGTACTCACGGGATGCACCACGAGAAGGTCGATCCAATGCAACCCCCTAGGAATGATACTTTTATAACACACTGCAAAGCTTCGTTAAACATATCCCAGGGAATCTGCAAATGCCCATGACCAACAGAGAAGCAGTCACAGAAGCCAGAACTCCCACCATCTGCACCCCAAAAAGAATTTTGTTTAATTCTCCCAGAGGGGGATAAATGTTAGGGGAAGATGACAAGAGGGCTCTGAATCCCAATTCCATCCAGACCCAGAAAGAAAAGAGGAAAAAAGGAAGGACACTCAGTAATAGGTCTAAGTGTGACTTAAAAAGGGAGAGAAAACAGGACCATAGAATAAATGGACAGATAGATAGATAGATAGACAGACAGATAGACAGACAGACAGACAGAAACAGAAATAATAGTCAGCCCATATCTGTAATCTTGGGAAAACTACTGCAGTTTCGAATAATGGAGGGAATTGGGACACAGAATTCTGGGGGTGGGGACAGTGTGGAATTTATTGTACCTATTATCTTGTAATTCTGTAAATCAATATTTAAATTACTAATAATAATTTAAAAACTAAATTAAAAAATAAAAGAATGTGTTAATTAAAATGTACATAAGTCTCAATGTTGTATTTACAGGTACGAAAACAATTCAAAATAGGAGTTCAGAAGGATGACAGAGGACCTAGTGGGGGTTGTATTGTTATATAGAAAACCGGGGAATGTTATGCATGTACAAACTATTATATTTACTGTCGAATGTAAAACATTAATTCCCCAAAAAAGAAATTAAAAAAAAAATAGGAGTTCAATGGCACAAAATAAAAGTACAGTGACAAAGAAGGAAAAGTGCCAGGAGTCTACTAGGAACAAGAAAATAATTTGGGTGGGGATAGATAACAAAATGGTATGCAAAGAGACTCTCAGGCCTGAGGCTCCAAAGTCCCAGGTTCAATCCCCTACACCAAAAACCAGAGCTGAGCAGTGCTCTGGTGAAGAGGCAAGGCAGGCCGGGGCAGGGCGAGAAAAGAGAGGGGAGGGGAGGGGAGGGGAGGGGAGGGGAGGGGAGGGGAGGGGAGGAGAGGGGAGGGGAGGGGAGGGGAGGGGAGAGGAGAGGAGAGGAGAGGAGAGGAGAGGAGAGGAGAGGAGAGGAGAGGAGAGGAGAGGAGAGGAGAGGAGAGGAGAGAGAAAGGACTTCTAGTCTGGAAATCAGGAACCATATCATAGAAAAGAAGTCTTGATTCATGATACTTTGGACACTTTGTGCTTTCTACATCACACACACACAAACACACACACACACACACACACACACACACACACACCTCAGTTATATTTCAAAGTACCCTTGAAGTAATTTTTTAATATTTATTTATTCCCTTTTTTATTGTTGTAGTTATTTATGTCGTTCTTGTTGGATAGGACAACGAGAAATGGAGAAAGGAGAGGAAGACAGAGAAGGGGAGAGAAAGACACCTACAGACCTGCTTCACCGCTTGTGAAGCGACTTCCCTGCAGGTGGGAAGCCGGGGGCTGGAACCAGGATCTTTATGCTGGTCTTTGCGCTTAGCTCCACATGCGCTTAACCCGCTGGGCTACTGCCCGACTCCCAAAGTAATTTTTTTTTTCAATGCAGAGGTAGAGGATAAACTCAGGACCTTGTGTGTGCATGATAGCACTGAACCATTTCCACAGTCTCCCTCCCCCTTTTTGAGGGTTGGGGGCCATCATAGCACCCGTGGAGTTCCCTTGCTGCTAGCCATGGTGTTCCTACATGGTGGCAGGATTCAAACCCAGCATCTAATTCATGGTAAGGCATGCCCTTTCCTTTCCTATAGAGCTGCCTCCCAGGCCCTGAAGTACATTTTTTTTTTAAAACAAATACATTCAGGCAACAAATGTTCAATTAGTAATTTACTATGAACATTTCATAAAAGAGGAAACTTATATAAAGGGGAGTAGTTGTTCAACACCATTTAAATTGAAAAGTTTGAAATTAGACTTGAGTCCAGATCTTCTTAAAAATTCTCCCTTTTCCTTTATGTACTATGGATGAAGTTAGATAGTAGAAGGTTAGGAAACACTTAGGCGGATAGGGATAAATGGCATAATGGTTATACAAAGAGACTCTCATGCCTGTGGTTTCCAAGTCCCAGATTCAGTCCCCTGCACTGCCATCCACCAGAGCTGAACATTACTCTGGTGGGAAAAAGAAAAACATTTAGGAGAGCATCTTAAAGGAGAAAATAGCTTAAAGGTATGTCTACCTAAAGGTACGTGTGGGGCATAGTGACTTACTAGGAAATAATGGATAAATCATTTTACTGAAGAGCCAGCAAATATGTGTGGTATGGGATGAAATCTGAGAGTTTGAGGTAGGGCTGTGAACAGTTGAATATACAGTCAAATATATATATTTTTCGGAAATGACATACAGTCAAATAATTTGACCTTTACAGACAAAAAGGAACCATTTATTTCTTGACTTGAAAACTGGTTGATTGTGATCCAGGGGGTGGCACAATGGATAAAGCACTGAACTCTTGAGCATGAGGTCCCTAGTTCAACCCCCGCAGCACATGTACTAGTGTGATGTCTGGTTCTTTCTCTCTCTCCTCCTATCATTCTCATTAATAAATAAAATATTTAAAAAAAAAAAAAAGAAAACTGGTTGATTAAAGAAATTGTTTACAGCTGTTTTAAAAATTTTTTATTCCCTTTTGTTGCCCTTGTTTTTAAAAAAAATATTTTTAATATTTATTTATGTATTCCCTTTTGTTGCCCTTGTTTTTTAAAAATATTTTTAAATATTTATTCCCTTTTTTGCCCTTGTTTTGTTTATTGTTGTAGTTATTGATTTCATCGTTGTTGGATAGGACAGAGAAATGAAGAGAGGAGGGGGAGAGAAAGACAGACACCTGCAGACCTGCTTCACCGCCTGTGAAGTGACTCCCCTGCAGGTGGGGAGCTGGGGGGCTTGAACCGGGATTCTTCTGCCGGTCCTTGTGCTTTGCGCCACCAGCGCTTAACTTGCTGAGCTACAGCCCGACTCCCTGTCATTATTATTATTTTTTATTGTTGTAGTTATTGTTGTTATGGATGTTGTCGTTGTTGGATAGGACAGAGAGAAATGGAGGGAGGAGGGAAGACAGAGGGGGAGAAAAGATAGACACCTGCAGACCTGCTTCACCACAGGTGAAGCGACTCCCCTGCAGGTAGGGAGCTGGGGGCTCAAACTGGGATCCTTACTCCAGTCCTTGTGCTTTGTGCCACCTGCTCTTAACCCGCTGCGCTACTGCCCGACTCCGTTTTTTTATGCATTTTTTTCAGTTATTCACAAAGTACAATTTTTTTGTCTTCAACAGTAAATTCTTTTGAAAGAACAGGCACTAGGTTTATTGCTTTTTCTTAAGTCATATGATGCAAAGTTTAATTGATTTTTCTTGTTCTTTTTAATTTTTAAAAATGTATTTAAGGGAGACAGAAATTGAGAGATAAGGAGGATAGAGGGGAGAAGAAAGAGAGAGACTTGGGAGTCGGGCTGTAGCGCAGTGGGTTAAGCGCAGGTGGCGCAAAGCATAAGGACTGGCATAAGGATCCTGGTTCGAACCTGGGCTCCCCACGTGCAGGGGAGTCGCTTCACAGGCGGTGAAGCAGGTCTGCAGGTGTCTATCTTTCTCTCCCTCTCTCTGTCTTCCCCTCCTCTCTCCATTTCTCTCTGTCCTATCCAACAACGACAACAATAATAACTACAACAATAAAACAACAAGGGCAACAAAAGGGAATAAATAAATAAAATAAATTAAAAAAAAAAAGAGAGAGAGAGACTTGTAGTGCTATTTTACCACTAGTGAAGCTTTCCCTTGGTAGGTAGGGACTGGGTAGGTAGGGACTGATCTCTAATTTTTTTAAATATATAATTTTAAATATAAATCTTTATTAATTTTTTTAATTTTTATATTTATTTGCCCTTTTGTTGCCTTTGTTGGTTTTTATTGTTGTAGTTATTATTGATGTTGTTGTTGTTGTCGTCGTTGTTGGAAAGGACAGAGAGAAATGGAGAGAGGAGGGAAAGACAGAGAGGGGGAGAGAAAGACAGACACCTGCAGACCTGCTTCACAGCTTGTAAGCGACTCCCCTGCAGGTGGGGAGCCAGGAGCTCCAATCGGGATCCTTACATGGGGTCCTTGCACTTTGCGCCATATGTGCTTAACCCACTGCGCAACCTCCTGACTCCCAAATCTTTATTAATCTTAAATGAAAAAACCTTATGTATTTAACAATTATTTCTCTCTGGCTAATGTAGATGGACTGATAGTTATTTATATCCTTGATAATAACATCTTTTGTTATTCAAATTCACTCTAAGCCACGCACTGCCCCAAGTACTACATATAATAATTCACTTGGCTTGCAGAAATTCTCCCGAGATATAGGTACGCTTACCATTCCTGGTTCACAAAGGAGGAGACAGGAATATAGAGAGGTTAGGGGATGTGTCCAGTAATGACACCAGCAAGCAGCAGAGCCAGAATGTGTACAAAGCAGACTGGCTGTGGTCCCAGGCTCTTAGCCTCCATGAGGTAATGCTGTCTGGCAATACAGATTGCATTTCTCATAGCAAGTTCTTATCAGTATTTTTTTTAAGTTAAAATCATCTTGGATCACTACAGCACAGCATAATTTAAAATATGTACTAGAGTAAAAATATGCAAGTTATTCTTAGATTATTAAATTGGATGGTATGCTGGTACAATAAGTTGTCACAAAAAAATGGTACTGTAGCTTTCATTTTGCCTAATGTCAGGTGTTTTTTTTTTTTTTGTATTAATTGAAGACAAGATTTTTCAACTCTTCTGAAGCATAAACAATGACCATAGTGACATTTATCTTTTAAATCCTCT
This sequence comes from Erinaceus europaeus, assembly GCF_950295315.1. NCBI lineage: Eukaryota > Metazoa > Chordata > Mammalia > Eulipotyphla > Erinaceidae > Erinaceus > Erinaceus europaeus. The sequence continues at coordinate 90,325,174 of NC_080172.1, forward strand.
ATTTGTATTTCTCAGTCAGCAACATTATCATTTTATCTTCAAAATACTTGGCTTTCCATAGTACCAACACAAATCATTCTGTTGCTTTCTTGAAAGTGTTTAAGCAACTGTATGAAACTCATAGGAAACTAATGACTCATATAACGGAAATCACTTACTAATGTGACTTTTGTCTCAGTCGCCAAGTAGTCAGTTTGTTTCCATGGTAACCCATTAGTATAACAAACTGTCTGAACTAACTTTGCCTTTTATTTTTTTAGTTTGGACAGCTTTTTGACAATTGTATGTATAGGCATGTGCGTACATCTCTGTGTGAGGAAAAAAAACACATTCTGAGTAATTGCCTCAGGCACACAATTTTTTTTGTTTAGAGAAATTGTCTAGTATCTTACAGATGCTATTTTGATACCATCAAACTGGAAGATTATTTACATTAGCATTTACTTCTGTTTAACCTTTTGTAAAGAAAAGACAGAGCAGGGTAGGGGGGAGACAAAGTCCCAGGTTCAATTCCCCGTACCACAATAAGCCAGAGCTGTGCAGTGCTCTGGTATTTCTCTCTGTGTCTTTCTCTCTCTGCATCTCTCAAAAACAAAATAAAATAAATAAAATACAAGAAAAAAAAAAGACAGAGCATAACCCAGGAGGTGATGCTGTGGATGAAACTTTAGATTCTCAAGCATGAGGCCCCAAGTTCAAGCTTGGGCTTTACATGTATGAGGCATTGCTCTGGTTGCTCCTCCTCCTCCTACTACTCCCCTCCCCCTCCTCCTCCTCCCCTTCCCCTCCTCCTTTTCCTCCCCTTTTTCTCACATTAATAGATATAAATGAATCTTAAAAAAAAAAAAGAGGAAAGACCAATTTTTTTTCACTAAGAGAAACTCTTGGTTCTGTATCTTGGGTAGATACAGAAGGAGAGAGGAGAGTTAAGAGCAAGAACATCCTTAAAGGTTGGGAATGGGCAAACCAGTGCAGGTTCTGCTCTAAAGTCTGGAGACCTTCCATCTGTTTCTTTGTTTTCCTCAACTTCAATATCACTTTGTTGAAGAAAAGGATAGAGTAGTTTTTGGTTGTTTTTTTTCCCCAAGCTAGAGCATTTCATTTATTTTATTTTATTTTATTTTGCTTTATTAGTGATCTAATGCTGATTTACAAAATTATAGCACAACAGAGGTGTAATTCCACACTATTCCCACCACCAGAGTTCTGTGTCCCCCATTCCCTCTACTGGAAACTGCAATAATTCTCCCAAGGTCACAGATAAGGGTTTACTATTATTTCTATAACTAGATAGAATAGTTTTTAAACTTATAAATTTTAAAAATCATCTGCAATATTGGTTCATTGGAAATAGATGTGACCAGGAGCTGGGGAAGTAGCTCAGCAGTGGAGTACATGCATGGGACTCCAGGTTCAGTCTCCAGCACTGCATGGAATGAGAAAGGCAAAAACAGTAGAGCAGCATCTAAATGGGGAGCAGTGCTTTGGTGTCTCTGACTGTCTCTCCCTCTTTCTTTCTGTCACTCTGTCTCCTTCATCCTTCTCACTCTCCCTCCACTTCCCCCTTGTTCTCTATCACATTAAAAGAGTGGGGGATATCTCTCAGTGGCTTTGCAAAAAGACTTTCATGCCTGAGGCTCCAAAGTCCCAGATTCAATTCCCCCCCCCATTACTACCATAAACCAGAGCTGAGCAATGGCTCTAGTGTCTGTGTCTCCCTCTCTCTGTGTATCACTCTGTGTGCCTCACTAAAAGAAAACAAATTTGAAAAGAGAGTACACAATATATGTGCCCATTAGAGAATTTTTTCAGAAACAATGCAGAAAAAAAGGACATTAGGACCTTGTTTTAGGAAACAGACTAGACTGGATGGAATGATGGAGGAAGCCAACTGAGCCAGTTTTTGTCAGCCCTTTCCTGAGAGGTAATGCTCTGCAATGGGGAGTGACCGACACTGAGGGATTCTTTTTTAAAAAAATATATATATATATTTGTATTTATTAGATAGAGATAATGGTGAGATAGAAAGGGAGAGAGACAAAGAGACACTTGAACCCTGCGGGTGGGGACCAGGGGCTTGAACCTTGGGTCTTTGCATACTGTAATATGTGCACTTAACCAGGTGTGCTCTTGCCTGGCCCCTGCACTGAGGTATTCTAAGAACTAAGACAGACCAAGTCAGGAAGAACATGAGTTTCATCCATTGGAGAATGATTCTTAGAGGAGATAATAACGAAACTGAATGAATTATAATTAAACTAGGGAATGGGCAGCCTAAGAGGTGCCTCAGTGGATAAACTGGTGAATGTGCAAAGTTGGGAGACAGAATGAGTGGTACAAGGGGGAAAAAAAACACCTTGAACAAAAGCATACAAATGAAAAATATCGCAAAGTATATGGGAAACAACAAGCACTGTAAAACAGTAGGTTAAGAGGTGAAACAGGGTGAGTCTGAGAGATGGTACAGTGACTAGAGTGTTGGGCTTGAAAGCATGAAGTCCTGATTTTGATTCCTGGCATTGAATGTGCCAAAATGCTGTTTTTGTTCTGTCTTTCGTGCATGCTTGAGTCCCTGAGGCCTCAGGTTCAAACCACCATATGCCAGATTTGAGTGGTGCTCAGCTTGCCCTTTCCCCCCCCCCTCTCTCTCTCAAAAAGAAATAAATGTTTATAAAAAAAATTATGTAGGCAGAACGCTGGGAACAATGCTGCTAATGTTAAGGAGGTAAATAAGATGTAGAGAGGCGTTAAAAAATTTTAAGTGGAAGAATGGCTTTAGCCAATTTCTGTTTTGGAAAGGTCACTATGCTTGAGATGAAGAAGGCCAGTTTGAGCAAATGTCATTTAGGAAGCTGTTGATGCATTTCAGGAAAGAGCTGTTGAAAAACTAAATTAAGTTAATACTGCCAAATACAGAAAGGGGATTAAGAAATAGCTGTTAAATAATGTGGGGCTTTTGCTGAGCACAAGGGAGATAGTCTGACAGTAAGTCCCCAACCTGACTCTCTGACATGAGTCAGCACTTTGATTCTAAAGGGGATCTAGCATGCACCTGGCTTGTCATTTCTTGGGATTGTCCAGTCAGGAAAAGGCAGTGGCACAGATTCTGTTTCTGCCTACTATTCATTCCTCTGTGCAGGTGCTCTTCAAAAGTTTTTCACACAACACCCACAAGTTGAGGGAGCTATCGCCCCTAGTGGTCAATTTATGTGCATGTGTAGCCATGTGGAAAGTCCTTGGTAAGCTTTAGTGGCTAATGACTGACTTTCTTATCTTAACCCACAGGTGTTATTGGTTAAGAACAAAACAGTTAAACCCTAAACCTGTTTTGTTTCAAACAGCTGTAGGATTTTGTGTTGAATGCTAGTTCTGCTATTTCCTGTTTAAATAACCTAGCATTAACTTTTCACCAAGGTTTCATTTTCCTTATTTATGAAGTGAGAACAAAATCAACTACCTCTTAAAGGTTGTTCTGAAATAAATAAAATGTCAGTAGATGTCAGCTACTGTTGCTTTTATGACTGGACTAGGAATAAAACTGACAGTATTTTATTTTAGAATAAGTATACATTTGGATTTTTTTTTTAATTCAAGAAAGGATTAATTAACAAAACCATAGGGTAGGAGGGGTACAATTCCACACAATTCCCACCACCCAATCTCCATATCCCACCCCCTCCCCTGATAGCTTTCCCATTCTCTATCCCTCTGGGAGCATGGACCCAGGGTCATTGTGGGTTGCAGAAGGTAGAAGGTCTGGCTTCTGTAATTGCTTCCCCGCTGAACGTGGGCGTTGACTGGTCGGTCCATACTCTCAGCCTGCCTCTCTCTTTCCCTAGTAGGGTGGGTCTCTGGGGAAGCGGAGCTCCAGGACACATTGGTGGGGTCTTCAGTCCACGGAAATCTGGCCAGCATCCTGATGACATCTGGAACCTGGTGACTGAAAAGAGAGTTAACATACGAAGCCAAACAAATTGTTGAGCAGTCATGGACCCAAAGCTTGGAATAGTGGAGAGGAAGTGTTAGGGGGGTACTGACTGCAAACTCTAGTGTACTTCTGCTTTCAGGTATATATTTTGCAGTAGTTTACGGATACGTGTGAACATATGCTCTCTCTCACAGAAACTGGTGTATATCTAGGTTTTGGGACTTTGTTAGAAAATGAACCACCTGAGATGGAATTAGAGTATACTATGAAAGGAAAGGTCTCACCCGAGTAATGAAGCTGAAGGGTTGTCATTCCACACGTGTAGTCTCTGGACACAGTCTGAAGTGAAGCATGTTGAGGTGGCAATCGTTGTGTTGGTTAGGTTGTGATCGGCAGATGCAATATTATTTGATATGGATTGGGAGAGGCATACAGGAAAGTGGGCCCTATCCAATGGTTCCAGGACTGGGGGATGTAGAGGCTCTATAGTGGAGATGTGAGGTTCCTGCTGTCTTAGGGTTCAAAAAGACAATCGATAGTTAATGTTATCATCACATTATTTGGTAATTGGGTTAACTTTGAAAAGTCCTTTTGTTAGGGTTTGCTGTACAGTACCCAGTATCTTGTATATAGCTGTGCTATTGGTTGCTTCTGATCTACTTGGTCTAGGCTTTTGAGAGAGTCTGCATGTCAATTACACAGCCTATATATTAAAAAGATTCAGTTTGTGTTTTGAAAAACTTCGAGACATACAATTAATTTTCCCCCTCACGTATTAATTAACTAGTGATGTATATGACTACATTTTACTAGGAGTGTACATAAACACCATTCCCACCACCAATATACTGTGACCCATCCCTCCCACCCACTCCCACCCCCCACTGTCCCAGGAAGCTGCATGTCTACCCCTCACCACAGGGTTTTTACTTTGGTGCCCTACTTACAATTTGGTCAGGTCCTGCTTTTAGTTTCCCTTTCAGATCTTCTTCCTCAACTTCTGTTGATGAGTGGGATCATCCCATACTCGTCTTTATCTTTCTGACTTAGCTCACTTAACATAATTCCTTCTAGCTCTGTCCAAGATGGGTCAGAGAAGGTGGATTCATTGTTCTTGATAGCTGCATAGTATTCCATTGTGTATATATAACACAGCTTTCTCAGCCACTCATCTGTTGTTGGGCACCTGGGTTGCTTCCAGGTTTTAGCTATTATGAATTGTGCTGCTATGAACATAGGAGTACACACCTCTTTTTGGTTGGGTGTTATGGAGTCCTTGGGGTATAAGCCCAGGAGAGGAATTACTGGATCATATGGAAGGTCCATGTTTAGCCTTCAGAGAGTTTTCCAGACTGCTCTCCACAGAGGCTGGACCAATTTACATTCCCACCAGCAATGTAAAAGGGTTCCTCTGTCCCCACAACCTCTCCAGCATTTGTTGCTGCTGTCCTTTTTGATGTATGCCATTCTTACAGGAGTGAGGTGGTATCTTAGTGTTGTCTTAATTTGCATTTCTCTGGCAATCAGTGACCTAAAGCAGTTTTTCATATGTTTGTTAGCCTTTTGGATCTCCTCTGTAGTGAATGTTTTGTTCATTTCCTCTGCCCATTTTTGGATGGGGTCATTTGCTTTTTTGGTGCTAAGTTTGCTGAGCTCTTTATATATTTTGGTGATTAGTTTCTTGTCTGATATCTGGCATGTGAAGATCTTCTCCCATTCTGTGAGGGGTCTCTCTGTTTGTTTAATAGTTTCTTTGGATGTGCAGAAGCTTTTCAATTTGATGTAGTCCCATTGGTTTGTTTCTGCTTTAGTCTTCCTTGCAATTGGGTTTGATTCATCAAAGATGTCCTTGAGGTGTAGGTGGGAAAGTGTTTTACCAATGTTTTCCTCTAAGTATTTGATTGTTTCTGGTCTGACATCTAGGTCTTTGATCCATTTGGAGTTGATTTTTGTTTCTGGTGAGATAAGGTGGTTCAATTTCATTCTTCTGCATGTTACAACCCAGTTTTCCCAGCACCATTTATTGAAGAGAGACATTTGGATTTCTGTCTCTCACATTTGCAGTAAACTAAGCCCTAAAAGTTCAAAAAGCACTGTCATTTCCACATTCACATATACTTTTTAAATTTATTTATTCTCTCTTGTTGCCCTTGTTGTTTTATTGTTGTAGTTACTATTATTGTTATTGATGTCGTTGTTGGATAGGACAGAGAGAAATGGAGAGAAGAGGGGAAGACAGGGGCAAGGGAGAAAGATAGACACCTGCAGACCTGCTTCACCACTTGTAAAATGACTCCCCTGCAGGTGGGGAGCTGGGGTCTCGAACCTGGATCCTTACGCTGGTCCTTGTGCTTTGCGCCATCTGCTCTTAACCTGCTGCGCTACCGCCTGACTCCCCCACATTCATATTTTAAACACCAAGATATGCCCCAACATACTTGAAATAAATATGGATTGAACTTGAAGTTAATGAATAGTGAGGCCTCATTTGTATTGATTGAGTTGATAAGTAAATTCACATTTTTTCCAGGTTCCTGTAAATAATTAAAACCTTCCTTGCCAGGGAGATGGCACAGTGGTTGTATGTCAAATTTTCATACCTGGGGCATAGAAGTACCATGTCTCATATTCAGTTTCAGGCACCACCAGAACTAATCAAAGCTCTGATATTTTTTTTCTCTCTCTCTACATGCCTCATTAAAAATAAAATAAATCATAACATTTTAAAGTAAATAAGATAAATATTTTGTAATATATAGTTTTATTTATTAATGAAAAAGATAGGAAGAGCGAGAACCAGACATCACTCTGGTACATGTGCTGCTGGGGACTGAACCCAGAACATTCTAATGCTTGAGAGTCCAGTGCTTTATCCACTGTGCTACCTCCCAGATCACAATAAGATAAATCTTTTAAAAAAATCCTTCCAAAGATTTTCAGATGATATTGTTAGGAATTTATTTTCTGGATGTTTTAATGTTTCTAAGTAAGTGCTAGCTTTTGACACATCATATTAGCATTATATATTTAAGTGAAAGTTTGTGTTAAAATTGATTTCTTGTTCTTTTTTGAGGTTGTTTTTATTCAGTCTTTTGTGCTTCCATATGAATTTTAGGATTTCTTTCATCGTATTTTCTGAGAAAAAAAATGTTATTGGGATTTTGATAGGGATTGCACTGAATCTGTAAATCACTTGGGACAGCTGTAGAGATTTTGACAATATTCATTTCATCAATCAATAGATACAAGATGTTTTGATGCTATAAACAAAGATATTTGATGGTTGCTTAATGGGTTCTTTTTTTTTTCTTCTTCTTCTTCTCTTCAGGGAGGTGGTGCAAGCAAACTGTGTTCACTGGAGGAAGAAGTTCTCATTTATGTGCAAAATGAGCGCGAGTGCTACCACAGGCATCCTAGATCCTTGTATCTACAGGGTATCTGTGAGGAAGGTATAAAAATAGCCTATTACATCTCTGCTTTCAGAAACCATAATTAGTTCCATAGTCACTGCCTTTCCTTATTTAGCTCTACTTTATCGTTAGAACTGCTATGTGCAATTTCACTTCACACTTGCAGCAGTAATATAAATTGCTGTAACACATATGATGAAGAAACCAAAGTTAAATAACTAGTCACGAACCTTTATCTCACTATTATGCAGATATATGTTAACCATATGTGTTAACCTTATTTATATATTATTCAGTAGTTGTGGTGCTATCTAGGTCTGTATTCTGCCATTCATTAAATTTCTTCCTCTGAAGTATTGTTTTAGAAACAACATATATCATATCTAATAACAACCCTGAAAAAGTAGGGGTCTTTTTTCCATTTTCAAGAGAACTGAAGTTTGGATAGGTTGCTACTTAACCATATTTACATAGTCAAAGTAGAACACAAATCTTTCTAATTCTGAGTATGTTTTCGTCTATATATTTTTTCTTTCTACTTATTAGGTTGAGGAAAAGTACCAATAATTTTATAAAGTGGCAGTCTCATATGGTTCAACTTCATATTATATATAAATATGTGATCAGAACATTTTAGCGAACAAAAAAACATAATCTATTAGTCACCACTGTTGGTGAATTAAATTACAGACTTAATTTTTTTTAGTGATTTAATGTTGATTTATCATATTATAATTCTATACAGTTCCCACCACCAGAGTTCTGTGTCCCACATCCTCCACTGGAAACTTCCCTATTGTTTACCCCTCTGGGAATATATATCAAAATTCTTTTTGGGAAGCAGAAGGTGGGGGAGTTCTGACTTCTGTAATTGTTTCTCCACTGGGCATGGGGCACTGGCAGGTTGATCCCATACCCCCATCCTGTTTCTGTCTTTCCCTAATAGAGTAGAGCTCTAGAGATGAGGTTCTAGGAAGTGTTGGTAAGGGCATCTACCCAGGGAAGTTAGGATAGAATCATAGTAGCTGGAACTTGGTGGCTGAAAAGCAGTAATATGGAAAGCAGGACAAAATGTTTACTAAACAGCAACCATAAAGTAGGCATAGAGCAGGCGAAAATAGGAACCTTAGAGTGGAAGGAAAGTAGGAAGTCTATTTTAGTAAAACTACTGACTTTGAAATATAATCTTTGCTTTATAACCATACCACACTGAACATAACCAATCCTGTCTAAAAGGTAAACTTTGGGAACCAGGAATTGAGCCTGTAGTGTTTACACACATACATAACATACTCAGAGCCTGCGTTCAAACTCCTGTCCACCACATAGGAGCACTTGCTCAGGAGGGAGCTTCACAAGCAGTGGAACAGTGCTGTGCTATCTTTCTTTCTCTGCCTTTCTCTCACTCTCTGCTTTTAAATAAGGAAGGAAGTGCAGGCAGTGTGAAGCGCAGGCAGTGCAAAGTGCAAGGACCAGCTGAAGGATCCCCTTTCAAGCGCCAGGCTCCCCACCTGCAGGGGAGTCACTTCACAAGTGGTGAAGCATGTCTGCAGGTGTCCATCTTTCTTTCCCTCTCTGTCTTTCCCTCCTCTCTCCATTTCTCTGTCCTATCCAACAACAATGACATCAATAACAACAATAAAACAACAAGGGCAACAAAAGGGAATAAGTGAATAAATAAATAAATATTTGAAAAAAAAAGGAATGAAGGAAAAATAAATCTACCTGGAGCACTATGTCATGTAGGCATTCAGCCCTAGCAATAACCCTAGTGGAAGTTCTGTTTTATTTAATGAAAACTATGCTTTTCCGGGGCCGAGTGGCAGCAAGCGGGTTGAGTGTACATGGTGTGAAGTCCAAGGACGAGCATAAAATTCCCGTCTCGAGCCCCCAGCTCCCCACCTGCATGGGGGTCCTTTCACAAGTGGTGAAGCGGGTCTGCAGATTTCTGTCTTTCTCTTATCCTCTCTGTCTTCCCCTCCTTCCTCAAATTCTCACTGTCCTATCCAACAACAACAGCAATGGCAATAATAACAACAAGGACAATAAAGGTAAACAAAAATAGGAAAAATGGCCTCTAGGAGCAGTGGAGCCTCAGTGATAATGGTGGAGGCAAGGGGGGGAGCCTGCTTTTCCTTTTCTCTCTCTCTATATATATTTATGGCAATGACTTAGTTAACTAAAAATTGATAATTCACAGCAGGGAAAGTATTCTTGAATAATGATGTCTGGCAGATTGTTTCTCAGGTTACTGATATTCATCACTTTGAAGATGAAAGTGATAGGTAAAGCTTTCCGTGTCTGATTTATGTAAGAAACATATGAGATGATACCATTCAGAAGTTTATTTAAAAAAAATATTACTTATTTATTTTATCTTAATGAGAAAGGGACAGAGACACTACAGCACTGCTCCGCTGAGGATTGAACCTTGGACTTCAAAGCCTCAGGCATAAGACTCTTACTATACTATTTCCCCACCCCTGAGCAAACACATAGCTCAGAGGGTTAAGTGTACATGGCACAAAGCACACATCCACAAAAGGATCCGGATTTGAGCCCCCAGATCCCCATCTGCAGGGGGTCACTTCACAGGCGGTGAAGCAGGTCTGCAGGTATCTTTCTCTCCCCTCTCTGTTTTCCCCTCCTCTCTCCATTTCTCTCTGTCCTAGCCAACAACAACAGCAATAACAACAATAAACAACAGGGCAACAAAAGGAAAAAAATAGCCTTCAGGACCAGTGGATTCATAGTGCAGGCACTGAGCCCCAGCAATAACCCTTGAGACAAAAAAACCCAATAATATGTTATGGGGAGCAGACAGGGTAACCCTGATTATAGTAACAAACAGCTAAACAGAGTATACTGTGTGCTGAGATTTGGCAAAGTAATGCACAGCTATACATTTTAAATTAAAATTAAATGTTAATATATATGTATAATATATATAATTTATTTTTCATTTTTGCCTGTCTTGATCACATTTAAAAAAAAGGTTTCTGTTATACCAACATGAATCAATCCCCAGTATGTATAGGAACAAATAAGGCACAGGGCCATGTATATAGTATTGATAAATACATACACACCTTTTAAACAGATTCCTAAAATTCATTATAATAATGTTTCTGGGCAGGGGTTTTGATTCCTTTTTTTAAAAAAAAAAATTTATTTATTCCCTTTTGTTGCCCATGTTGTTTTATTGTTGTAGTTATTATTGATGTCGCTGTTGTTGGATAGGGCAGAGAGAAATGGAGAGGGGGGAGAGAAAGACAGACACCTGCAGATTGTGAAGCGACGCCCCTTCAGGTGGGGAGCCACGGGCTTGAACTGGGATTCTTACTCCCCCTTGTGCTGTGCGCCACCTGCACTTAACCGGTTGGCTACAGCCCGACTCCCTAGGGGTTTCAATTCTTATTGAAATCTTTGCAATGGCCTATTTATTATGTTTAAGAAAGGTATTAATGTTTAGGAAAGGTAACCTTTGTGGTTCTACCTTAAGTTTCTTTTTTGATATGTTATTTATTTATTTAATGAGAAAGATAAAGGCAGAAAGAGAGCAAGTGAGAGATCAGAGCACTGCTCAGCTCTGGCTTATGGTGGTACTGGTGATTGAACCTGAGATCTCAGAATCTCAGGAATGAGTCTTTACACATAACCATTGTGCTGTCTCCCCAACCTGATTTAGGCTCTTCTAATGAATTAGACACTTTTTAAAAAAAAAATTTCTTTCTCAGCAAATAAATATTAGCTTGTCTTATTCTATTTGTCTCTTTAAATTTTAAGTTGCTTCTAAGTAAAAATTGGGGAAAGCGAGTCATTCGGATAGTATGATTCAAGATTGTCAGAATTTTGCTGTCTGTTATTTGCCAGCGTGTATTTACTTTAGAATTACTTGAGATACTTAATTCTAAATCTTTAATTATATGGTACCCATACAATGTTTTCTGTCTTTGGCAGGAACTAAAAGGGGGAAAAGCATATGCCAAGGTAAGTAGATATTCTTCAACTATTTTATAATTTGTAATATTCATTTTTATTTATAAGCTTAAAAATTAAATGATTTTTAGTTAGTTATTTTTATTTTTTACCACCAAATTTGGGGCTCGGTGCCAGCACTATGAATTCCCGCTCCCAGTGGCCATCCCCCCCCTTTTTTAAATATTGTAAATTTTTATTTGATAAGACAGAGAGAAGTTGAGAAATGAAAGGAAGATTGGGGCAGGGTATAGATACCTTCAGACCTGCTTCATGGCTTGTGAAACATCCCTTCTGTAGGTGGGGAGCAAGGGTTCAAATCCAGGTTCTTGCACTTGGTAATATGTGTACTTAACCAGGTATGCCTCCACCCAGCCCCCACCTGGCCACATTTTTATTTGATTATTTATTTATTTATTTATTTATTTATTTATTATAAAAAAGAAATATTGACAAAACCATAGGATAAGAGGAGTACAACTCCACACAATTCCCACCATCAGAACTCTGTATCCCATCCCCTCCCCTGATAGCTTTCCTATTCTTTATCCCTCTGGGAGTATGGACCCAGAGTCATTTTGGGATGCAGAAGGTGGAAGGTCTGGCTTCTGTAATTGATGCCCCGCTGAACATAGGCGTTGGCAGGTCGATTCATACTCCCAGCCTGTCTTTCTCTTTCCCTAGTAGGGTGGGGCTCTAGAGAAGTGGGGCTCCAGGACATATTCGTGGGGTCATCTGCCCAGGGAAGTCTGTTTGGCATCATGTTAGCATCTGGAACCTGGTGGCCGAGTAATGTGGCTGAAGGGTTAACATTCCACGCCTGATGTCTCTGGACACAGTCTGAAGTGAAGCATGCTGAGGTGGTACTTGTTGCGTTGATTAGGTTGGGATCAGCAGATGCAGTATCATCTGGTATGAATTGAGGAAAGGAGCCCCATGCAGGAAAGGAGCCCCACCCTAGAGGCACCAGGACTGGGGGAAATATAGGGCATCAAAGTAAAAATCTCTGGGTTGAGGGTGAAGGCGAATGTTCAGCTTCACTGGGGGGAGAGGGTTGGGGGGGATGGGACACAGTCTTTTGGTGGTGGGAAAGGTGTTTATGTACACTCCTATTAATTTGTAGTCATATAAATCACTAATTAATATGAGAGGGGAAAAATTGATTGAATGTCTCAAACTTTTTAATGCACAGATAATAGGCTGAGACTTTGATATGTTGACTCTCTTAAAAGCTTAGACCAGGGAGAACAGAAGCAACCAGTGGCACAGCTATATACAAATAATGTCAAAGGACATAAATTATGGTGATGTTGTGTATGATAAAGCAAATCCTAACAAAGGGATTTTTCAAAGTTAACCCAACTGCCAAATAATTTGATTATAGCAATAACTATCTATTGCCTTCTTAAACCCTAAGACAGCAGGATCCTCCCGCTTCCTCTATAGAGCCTGGCCATACATTTTTTTAAACCAGCTCTGGTTTATGTTGGTGTGGGATTGAACCTGAGACTGGCCTGGAGCTGTAGGCATGAAACTCTTTTTGCATAGCCATGATGGGTTAATTAGTTGAGACTAATCACAGTTTAAGGTTGGTCAGTCTTCCTTGTGCACGTGGATAAGCTAAAAACAAGGAAAGGTGAATAAAATGAAGATTCTGAAAACAAGGTATAGTATAGCAGGGCTTTACAAGTTCTTTTGATGTATCCCTCCCCCCCTTGAAACCATTTCTTCTATCCATTCCTAAGGCCATTGCTCTAGGTTATAATATCATAATTTCTTATTTAAAACCTGTATTGTTCTCTTTTGTTCTCTGCCTCTATTGTCTTCCTCCTGCCTGTCTGTCTTACTGTCAAATTCAAATATGACCATGGGACCCAGAGGTAACTCACCTAATAGAGTGTTGATCTTACCATGAGTGAGAACCTGGGCTTAAACCCTGGCTCTGCATGGGAGAACCACTACAACAGGGGAAGCTCCATAGATGATGGAGTAGTGCTGTTGTGTATCTCCTTTGCCTTTCTCCCCATTCCTTCTCAATTTCTCTCTATCTCTATCCAATAATAAATAAATAAAAATTTATTTGAAAAAAAAAAGAGAGAGAGAATCAAAAGTTGGCCCAGGAACAGCAGTATCATACTTCCTTAGGGTCTCAACACCACATTAAAAGCATGATCATATAACTGTCCCACTTTTAGTACTATTACCTATTAAAGAAAAGGAAGTTAAGCATTTAATTTAGCATGTAACATCATCCTACTTTGTAAATTATGTTCTTTCATTTCTTCTACTTATCATCTGGGTTCTTTTTCACTTCCCCCCAACTTTTCCCCCTCCCTCTCTCTATCTCTTCCTTATACCTCAGACATACTACCCTCATAACCTCCTTGATATGCCCCATGCCGGTCCCTGTGCTTTGCACCACGTGCGCTTAACCCACTGCGCCACTGCCCTACCACCACTAGCATACTTTTTTGCCGGGATAGCCTGAGGGTGCTTCTTCCTGAGCTAGTGCTCTCTGGGTTGGAGAGAACTCAACTGGAGCTGATCTAAGCTGCTGCTTGGGAGAGGGATCAGGAACTCGTGCCACACTAACTTCACAGGAGATACACTCTGGAACTCTCAGAGCCGGAAAGCAATTTCCAAGTGTGTTTAATCAGAAGAGCAGCTGTTTTTATACTCTCCAAGTAGGGTGGAAACAGGATGTGACATAGAGAGGGTGGAGCGAAAAGTGACTGGTGGAAGATCAGGGTGTGACAAGGAGAAGATCAGGGTGTGACAAGGAGAGGGGGCGGAGCAGGTGAGAATTTTACCACTAAACCACTAATGCCCTGGAGGGAGTGTGGTGCTTTACATAAATGTAAAAGTGATTTATGTAAATAGACCACTTTGAATGGGATCAAACCATTCCCTATATAAGCATACCGGTGCTTAGTTAAGCAGAAGCCAAGGGGAGCTGGCATACTATCCAACACTTTTTATAAAAGTTTGTTTTCTGCTCTCCCTTAATAAAAACTATGAGCTCCCTGAGAGTAAAACTGATTTACATTCCAATGACCAGCATTGCCTGAAATGTAAATGCTATTTTTTTTCTCTTTTTGTTAAGTAAAATAATTTGTACCACAATTACAGTTAGTGTGTGTCTGTGTGTGCCATTTTTTTTCCTTTTTTTTTTTATAGTGAACTCTGAAAATTGCCTATACTATCTTAGTGCTTTTTTAAATTTTATTTATAAAAAGGGAACACTGGCAAAACCATAGGATAAGAGGGGTACAACTCCACACAATTCCCACCACGTGTGTGCCATTTTAATGACATAGTTAGCTCAGTGAAAGTAAAGAGAAGAATCACAAGGCCATATAAACTCTCTAGTACCTCACTAGAATGTAATCTCTGAAAATACTTATCTGTATTGCTCTTGTTCTTCGTTGTCTTGTTCGTCATTGTTTTTCAATATTAAGAACAGGGCCTAGCACAAAAGATGGTCAATAAATATTGACCCCCACACACACTGGTGACCTCTAGCTTAAAACACCACATTGACATACTCTATTTTCAGTATGATTTCTTAATGAGATATGACCAGGTTGAGTTTTTAATTTGTATTATGTATTGTGGCACTGCAATACCAGATGTCCAGCAGTTAATGGTAAACCAGTGGACTATTTTATTCTCAGCTATATGTTAGCTATCTACCATGGGCCAGGCATTGTTCCCCAAAATTATTCTAAGCAAGAAAGATAGAGCAGTGAACAAAACAGACAAAAATTCCTATCCTGTGGAGCTGACATTCAAATGGTAGAGTAGGGAGACAATAAACAAGTACAAATAAGATGTGTGTGTATTTTTTAAATAACTACTAAAAATAAAGATTCTTCATATGAGGGTAGAAGTGACAGCTGTAAGCTGGGGAAGTTAAGGATGAAGAGTGTCTGCTTTAGGAAGATAACATGGACTTGATTGGAATGAGAAAGAGAGCTAGCAGACAAGAGAATGAGTCAGGCAAAGGAAGATAGCATAATAGCTATGCAAAAAACTTTCATGCCTAAGGCACCAAAAGTCCTAAATTCAGTCCCCAGGACCACCATAAACTAGAACTAACTAGTGTTCTGTTATAAATAAATAAATAAATAAATAATTCAGGAAAAATAAGAATAAATATTAAAGATGTTGAAGTAGTCTTTTTCAAAAAAAAAAAGAAAGAAAGAAAGAAAAAAGAAACAAAAGCAAGTTATAATGACTAGAAGAGTAAGCAAAGGTAAGAAGGGAGAAATGATCAAGGTGACCAAGGCAAAGAGATCAGGCAGAGACAAGATTTTTTTCCTTTGATTGACAATCAAAGGAAAAAAAAAAAAAAAAGATTGGCAACTCTGTTAAGGAGCTTTACCTTAAAGGGAGGCAGAAAATTGCCCAACAGACTAGAGAGAGAGAAAATAAGCTTCCCCCCGACACACTTTACTGAAGTCCCCAAAATTATTCTACGTAAGAAAGATGGAGCAGTGAACAAAACAGACAAAATTTTCTGTCTCTGTGGAGCTTAGATTCGAATGGTGAAGTAGGGAGACAATAAACAAATAAAAATAAGATGAATGTATATTTTTAAAATAATAACTGCTAAAAATAAAGATACTTCAGATGAGGGTGGGAGTGACAACTATAAGCAGTATAGTTGCTGTCACATAGGGACTCCTCATCTTCCCATGGAAAGTGTCTATAAAAACATCCTCCTCCCCATCCTTGGGCCTTTTCCACCTTCAGGCACTAGGACCCCAACACCTTTGCACTCCACCCCTATGCTTCTTGCCCCAGAGTTCTCTGCTTTTGTGCTATATGCCATACAAAGTCCAAGTTTCACTTTGTGGTTTCTCTTTCTTTCCTTCTACCTCATGTTCCACCTGTGGTTGAGACCATCTGGTATTCATCCTTCTCTCTTTTCTATTCCTTAATTAAGGTGTGAAGGAAAAAAACAACATGCTTCTATGCTTCTAGGTGTGAGGTAGTAGAGAAGGGAGTTTTTAGAATTTGACAGAGAAGGAAAGAGTCCTGAAGAAATGAACTTGAATAGGCCAGAGGAGAAAAGTTAGCCTCAGGTTGGAAAGCAGCCAGTGCATTTATAATGAGTGAGAAGGCGAGTATGTGGGCACAGACTCCGGGAAGTGAGTGCATGTGGCTGGTGATAAGAGCTTATGCAAAAACTAAGTGATCTAATGATTGGTCTTATTTTTCTGAATGAGCTGAAAGCAAGATAATAGCAGGAAGTGAAGATGGGAAGGAGGTATTGTAAGCTCAAAGAAAAAGGATAATGTGTGAATAGAGTGTGTGGTCAAATAACCATATGAGTCTCCACATGTTCTGCCAGATGCAGCTTTGTCTTTTTGCCTTGGACTGTTCCAGGCTTTCCACTGATCTGCTAGACCACTAAAAGAGGCAGTAACAGTAGAGTAAGCTTATGAAAATTGTGTCAGTGTTACCTATAACTTGACATGTTCTTGAGCTTCTTGTGTTTGGGACTTGTGGCCCTTATGCTCATTCTTTCTGTTCTCATCATTTAAAAAAAAATTATTATTTATTTATTTTCCCTTTTTTGCCCTTGTTGTTTTTTTATTGTTGTTGTAGTTATTACTGTTGTTATTATTGATGTCGTCATTGTTAGAAAGGACAGAGAGAAATGGAGAGAGGAGGGGAAGACAGGGGAAGAGAAAGACAGACATCTGCAGACCTGCCTCACCTCCTGTGAAGCAACTCCCCTGCAGGTGGGGAGCCAGGAGCTCGAACAGGGATGTTCTCATCTTTTTCTGTGAACGTTTAAAGCTACTAAAATGATTCTCTAGCCAACAGTGAAAATCTTCATCTTGAATGTCTTTCATATGTGCCCACCTTGTCTGTATTTTGAAACAGGTAACAAAGCCATAGCAGAGTGAAATGTATAGTCCATTTTATTCTGTACTCAAGAAGATGTGCTTAATGAATTTGCTCACAAATTTTCTTTGTTAATAGTTAAGACTCTATATACACTTACTCATGTAAAACAGCTTTAGTTTGTTCAAATAATTAATGATGTTTTTTTCATATCATTTTTTAAGTAGGAAGTAGAGTTGATATTGTTAAAAAAAAAAAAAAAAAGTAGGGCAATCCTTGGTAGCTTCAGGAAATGGGAACCAAACTAGGTAGAACCAAGCTAGGGAACATGTTTGAGCTTAACTTTCTTCATCCTGGCAAAGGTAAGGTGTGACTGACAAGCATTGGGGAAGGGACAGAAAGAGGTTTCATGAAGAGATACTCAGCTCAAGGGTGATCAGCAAGACAAAATGTGGAAAGTGGTGAAGTACCCAAAGTGGTTTTTTTTTCTTTACTGGGGAATAATGGTTTATAGTCAACAGTAAAATACAGTAGTTTGTACATATGTAACATTTCTCAGTTTTCCACATAACAATTCAAACCCCTCGAGATCCTCCTCTGCTATCATGTTCTGGGACCTGACCCTCCATGTCCACCCCAGAGTCTTACTTTGGTGCAATACACCAAACCCAGCCCAAGTTCTGCTTTGTGTTTTCTTATTTTTCAACTTCCTTTTTTTTTATTAGTGATTTAATAATGATTGACAAGATTGTGGGATAAGGGGGTCAATTCCATGTAATTCCTACCACCACCCAAAGTGGTTTTGTACCCCCAAGAGTGAGGGATACTACTTTTGTGGAGAGTAAGAACTTAATAACCTATAGCTCTCTGCACTTACTCAAAACAGTCAGAACCAAAACTGAGAGTCAAGAATTTGGTCAGTTTTCTGCATATGTATGTAGATGATGTTGTTATTTCCCAGAGAGTAGTATGAGTATCACTGCTACTTGAAATTATTTTAATGATTGTAAAATATATATTTGGGGGTGGGGGTAGATCACTTAATGGTTATGCAAAGAGACTTTCATGGCTGAGGCTCCAAAGTCCCAGGTTCAGTCTCCCTCACACTACCATAAGCCAGAGCTGAGTAGTGCTCTGGTTATATATATATATATATATATATATATATATATATATTATATTTTATATGAAATTTTCTGTTTATATTTATTTATGTTTTATATTTATATAATACATATATATTTGGTACATCAACACTGTGATTTCAGAGACTGTATTACTTAAGACAAGAGTAGAATAGGTAGTCTTTTTTTTTTAGAAATTTTATTATGTGTTTTCTTTTATTATCTTTATTTATTGGATAGAGAATGTCAGAAATTGAGAGGGAAGGGAGTGATAGAGAAGGAGAGAGGCAGAAGACACCTGCAGCCCTGCTTCACCACTCGCAAAGCTTTCCCCCTGCATGTGGGGGACTGGGGGCTTGAACCTGGGTCCTTGGCATTCTTTTTTTTTTCCCACCTGCAAGAGGAAAGCAGTATTACAGGTGCCCCTTCTGTCTCTATCTCTCTCTATTACACCTTTCCCTCTCAATTTCTTTCTATCTCTATTTAATATATAAAGATAACACAAAAAATTATAAAAGAAAACTGAGAAATGTTATATATGTACAAACTTGTATTTTCTTTCTTTTATTTTTTTATATTTATTTATTTATTTTCCCTTGTTTTTTATTGTAGTTATTTTTTTATTATTTTTTAAATTTATTTCTTTATTGGGAAATTAATGTTTTACATTCAACAGTAAATACAATAGTTTGTACATGCATAACATTCCCCAGTTTCCCATTTAACAATACACCCCCCACTATGTCATTTATCATCCTTCATGGACCTGTATCCTCCCCACCCACCCACCCCAGAGTCTTTTACTTTGGTGCTATTGTAGTTATTATTGTTGTTGATGTTGTTGCTGGTGTATAGAACAGAAAGAAATGGAGAGAGGAGGGGAAGACAGAGAGGGGGAAAGACACCTGCAGACCTGTTCCACCACCTGTGAAGTGATTCCCCTGCAGGTGGGGAGCCGGGGGCTCGAACCTGGATCCTTATGGAGGTCCTTGCACTTTGTGTCATGTGAGCTTAACCCATTGCGCCACCGCCCAGCTCCCATTTTCTTTTTTTACTTTTTAAATTTTTTTATTATTTTTTTTTCTTTATTGGGGAATTAATGTTTTACATTCAACAGTAAGTACAATAGTTTGTACATGCATAACATTCCCCAGTTTCCTATATAACAATACAATCCCCACTAGGTCCTCTGTCATCCTTCATGGACCTGTATTCTCCCCACCCACCACCCCAGAGTCTTTTACTTTGGTGCAATATGCCAATTCCATTTCAGGTTCTACTTGTATTTTCTTTTCTGATCTTGTTTTTCAACTTCTGCCTTTTTTATTTTTTTTATTTATCCCCTTTTTTAAAATTTATTTCTTTATTGGGGAATTAATGTTTTACATTCAACAGTAAATACAATAGTTTGTACATGTATAACATTCCCCAGTTTCCCATTTAACAATACAACCCCCACTATGTCATTTATCATCCTTCAGTCCTTGGCATTCTAACAGTGTACTCAACCAGGTGCGCCACACCCGGCCCTTGTCTTTTTTTTATTTTTTTATAAAAAGTGAGCTAGTGTTACAACTTTATGAGTTATGTACCATTTAAAGGTAGAAATATGTTTTGATGTACTTTTATCCCATAAATATGAGGGCAGTTCAGTTCTTTCAATTTTATTGTTGCATTTGAAATTCTGCCACTTACCTACATTTAAATTTTAAGAAGTTCATTATTTTAAGAAGTTCTCAAAGGCCATTAAGTATGACTGCAACCAGGTTGCTTTATGCCAAGAAAGAGAGATGGAGAAAGAGAGATTTGTAAGTTTTATGATGTAAGGACAATGAAATTAGAAGAATGTCACCATGATATTCCCCATCTAAGGTATCAGTGTGCTGTAATGACACAGAGTAAGTGTAAAATCTGGACATCTTTTTCTGTAAGATACCAATACAAGTCTTTCCATGTAACATTGTAATTTTAGTGCAATGTCTTAGAGTTTGACAAATCATTGGAACTCTGTGCCTATAAGATTCATTTTATGTACTAAGTATATTCTAGACTTGAAATGCTTTGCAAATTTCACTTATCTGTCTTCAAATCTTACACTATTTTCAGTGTGACCTTATCTTTGTAGCATTCTCTAGTCTGACTACAGCACATTAAATCATTCTCACTCCAACATTATTTACAGTCAACTTTTGTATTTATACCGCCATGGATTTGTCTCCACAATTACATTGCTACTACTGATATTTAGATAGTGAAAAATATTCTTTACCAAGTCTTCTCAGGAAAATAGCTCAGTGTGACATTCTGACTACTCTCTTGTGAAGCTCTGTGTGTACCTTGCATGAAATAAATAAAATACATTGTTTACAAAAAAAAAAAGTGAGCTAGTATAAAGACACTTGGCAAATAATAGAACAGATATTGCTACAATCGCAAAAAAAAATTGCAAATGATTGAAGTTTGAGACAACTTGCTTGCTTAGCATGAATTAAATATTTATTTTAAGGAGAGTATGATAGAAGCCTAGTAGATACTCTACTAATATGACTCTTTCTTTTCATAGCTGGGCTTTGCAGATCTAAACCTAGCAGAGTTTGCAGGATCAAGAAATACTACTCGTCGCTGTTTACTGGAAGGCTACGATACCAAAAATACAAGACAGGATAACTCCATTCTTAAAGTAAGCATGTTTCAAGGTTTACATGTCAATAAATGAGGTTCTCTGTATTTAAATAAGCATAGTTATATATTTTCAATTACAAGATGCAATTCAGTACTGATATAAGCTGACCTCACCATGTAAGGAAAAAATATATACTCACCAAGTAGAGGAAAATACAGTGTCCATGTTCCAATGCTCATGTACCCCCGTTCTAGCCCCCTGGCACCCACCTGCATGGGGGAAGCTTCATGAGCTTCTCTCTGCCTCCCTGTCTCCAAAATAAATAAAATAATTAAATTGATTGTTTAAAACTCCACATTATAGAGACAGTGAAAAGTAACAATTGTCCACCTCCATGAGCTTAAGGTGTTTCTCCCTGTTGTTGCGAATGTTCAGGAAAAATATACCCAGCCACTACACTGGAGCTTATGACTTACTGGAAAGAGGGAACATAACAAATAAGTATCTTAAGTTGTTTTTAGTCCCCAAACAGTAGTTTCCAAAGCAGTTGTGTTAAGAATAAATTAATCATTACACTAGCTTCTCTTGTGACTAGTGAAATAAGAAGTAGAATTCACTTTGGGAATCTGTAGTATATACTGTTCCAGTTACCACCAGGAGCTGTGTATTTTGTTGACTGTAGAGAGAATATACATTTTAGAGTTTGTGGAAGTAGTAAAGTGAAACAAGTTGAAAAAATGCTTATAAAAATTTTGCTCCTAGTAAAGCCCACTGGATAACTTTTATTTATTTGTTTATTTTAATTTCATATTTGGGGGGATTATAATGGTTTACAGTTGACAGTAAAATACAATAGTTTGTACATGCATAACATTTCCCAATTTTAACATAACAATACAACCCCCACTAAGACCTCCTCTGCCATCATGTTCCAGGATCTGAACCCTCCCTGTACCCCACCCCAGAGTCTTTTACTTTGGTGCAATAAGTGATTATAAGTCTAAGTTCTGCGTAGTGTTTTCCCTTCTGATCTTGTTTTTCAACTTCTGTCTATGAGTCAGATCACCAATGGATGACTCTTGCTGTCTTCTGTTTAGGTTATATCATCATGGTAAGTTATCTAATAAGAAGAAAAATGGTATTCCAGAGTAAAAACTGAGAATAGAGAAAAGAACTATTATACTTATTGTTGTTCCATTTTATTTTTAGTAAATATTTAACTTTGATGATGTAAACGTGCATGGAGTGGTTATTATATTCAATTTACTACCTGTAAAAAAAGTTGAGAGTTTAAAGAGAGAGATGTGCAGTTGGGGTAGGGAGGAAAATGATGAAAGAAGATAGGAAGGAAATAAGAAAAATAACAAGGTGGGACCGAGTGGTGGCACACCTAGTTGAGTGCACATGTTACAATGCACAAGGACCCAGGTTCAAGCCCCCTAGTCCCCATCTGCAGGGGGAAGGCTTCACAAATAGTGAAACAGTGCTGCAGATGTCTCTCTGTCTCTCTTCCTCTATTTCCCCCCACTTCTCAATTTCTGGCTGTCTCTACCCAATAAATAAATAAAGATAATAAAAAATTTAAAAGAAAAAGGCAAAAGGATGGCCATTGAGTATTTGAAAGGCTTCTCAGCATTGCTAATCATCAGGGAAATGCAAATCAGAACTCTAATGAGATGTCACCTCAGATCTGTTAGCATATCTATTATCAAAAAGATAAGAGAGTGAGAGAATGTGATGGTGGGAAGAAGGGGGTCCTTGCATATTGGTGATGGACATGGAAAGCAGCATGAAGGCTTCTTAGAAAATTAAATACAGAACTACAATAGATCACCCAGCAGTTCTATATCTGGGTATTCTAAAATAAAATAAGAAAATAAAAGCACTAATTCAAAAAATTATCAGCAACCCATGTCCATTGTAGCATTATTTATAGTAGCAATATTGTACTCATTGAAGACTGAAAGAAACCCAAGGCCAGAGGAGGTGGCATAATGGTTATGCAGAGAAACTCTCATGCCTTAGACTACAAACTCCTAGGTTCACCTGCACCACCATAAATCAGAGCTAAGTAGTGCTCTGGGGTATGTGGGAGGGGGTGTGGGGGGGGGAGAGAGAAGAAGAAGGAGGAGGAGGAGATCACTTTCTCTCACTTGCAAATGCAGCTTTAAATGGTTCTAAATCTCCTTCTGTATAAGCATTAATTTAATGTTAGCTATAACCCAAATCAGCCATGATTTATGACTTTCTAAATAGAAATTACTGAACTAGGTGTTGTATAGGATGTATAGATTATCAGAATATGGCTTCTCAAAAAGACCTTATTTAATCAGGGTGTTTCTTTTTCTTGTGTTTAGGTTTTGATCAGTATGCAGCTAATGTCGGGTGACCCATGTTTTAAAACGTAAGTTGACAGCCAGTAACCAGGTCATTTATCTCAAAGTATATCCATGATTTAAATGTTTACATTAATATTGTATGGTGTTATAGGTTAATGTCAATGAAGAGATAGTTCATTTAAGAAACAGGCTTGATTCATAGAAATCAGTTACCTGTTACCAAATGAGCACTCTATGCTCTATATCATTTAAACTATGTTTTTAAAAAAATATTTATTTATTTCCTTTTGTTGCCCTTGTTGTTTTATTGTTATAGTTATTATTGTTGTAATCATTGTTGGATAGGACAGAGAGAAATGGAGAGAGGAGGGGAAGACAGAGAGGGGGAGAGAAAGACACCTGCAGACCTGCCTCACCACTTGTAAAGTGACTCCCATGCAGGTGGGGAGGCGGGGCTCAAACCGGGATCCTTGCTCTGGTCCTTGCTCTACAAATGATCCTTTTATCTAATTTCACCCATAAGTCAGGAGTAGGCAGGAGATATAGCATAATGATTATGCAAACACTCTCATTCAGCTCCAAGGTCCTAGGTTCAATCCCCAACACCATCATAAGTCATGGCTGAACAGTGATCTGCTTAAAATTAAAAAGAAAAAAGGGTAGGGGGGGTACAAATGGAAAAAGTATGAAGAAGAAGGCATTCTTCCAGGTGAGATATCTTATTGGCCCAGATTTCCTCCCTTTTAAAAAAAATATTATTGGATAAAAACAGAGAAATTGAGAGATGAGGGGGAGTTAGAGGTGGGAGGGAGACACCTGCAGTTCTACTTCACCACCCATGAAGCCTTCCCCCTGCAGGTGGGGACCAGGTGCTTGAACCCAGGTCTTTGCACACTATAGTGTGTTCACATAACCAGGTACACCACCACCTGCCTCCAATTCCCTCCTTTTTGAAAACTGCTCTTCACTTGGCTTTTAGGACAGTACCCTCCTTTGGTTCCTTTCCCCTATTTCACTAATTATTCTTTTTTTTTTTATGTTTATTTATTTATTTACAATAGTCTGTACATGCATAACATTCCCCAGGTTCCCATTTAACAATACAACCCCCACTATGTCATTCATCATCTTTCATGGACCTGTATTCTCCCCACCCACCCACCCACCCCAGATCTTTTACTTTGGTGTAATACTCCAATTCCATTTCAGGTTCGACTTGTGTTTTCTTTTCTAATCTTGTTTTTCAACTTCGACCTGAGAGTGAGATCATCCCATATTCATCCTTCTGTTTCTGACTTATTTCACTCAACATGATTTTTTCAAGGTCCATCCAAGATCGGCTGAAAACGGTGAAGTCACCATTTTTTACAGCTGAGTAGTATTCCATTGTGTATATATACCACAACTTGCTCAGCCACTCATCTGTTGTTGGACACCTGGGGTGCTTCCAGGTTTTGGCTATTACAAATTATGCTGCCAAGAACATATGTGTACACAGATCTTTTTGGATGGATGTGTTGGGTTCCTTAGGATATATCCCCAGGAGGGGAATTGCAGGATCATAGGGTAGGTCCATTTCTAGCCTTCTGAGAGTTCTCCAGACTGTTCTCCACAGAGGTTGGACCAATTGACATTCCCACCAGCAGTGCAGGAGGGTTCCTTTGACCCCACACCCTCTCCAGCATTTGCTGCTGTTACCTTTTCTGATGTATGACATTCTCACAGTAGTGAAATGATATCTCATTGTTGTCTTGATTTGCATTTCTCTGACAATCAGAGACTTGGAGCATATTTTCATTTGTTTCTCGGCCTTTTGGATCTCTTCTGTGGTGAATATTCTGTCCAAGTCCTCCCCCCATTTTTTGGATGGGGTTATTTGTTGTCTTGTTGTTGAGTCTGGCAAGCTCTTTATATATGTTGGTTATTAAACTCTTATCTGATGTATGGCATGTAAAGATCTTCTCCCATTCTGTGAGGGGTCTCTTGGTATGGGTAGTGTTTTCTTTTGCTGTGAAGAAGCTTTTTAATTTGATGTAGTCCCATAGGTTTATACTTGCCTTAGTCTTCCTTGTAATTGGATTCGTTTCATTGAAAATGTCTTTAAAATTTATGCGGAAAAAAGTTCTGCCAATATTTTCCTCTAAGTATCTGATAGTTTCTGGTCTAATATCCAAGTCCTTGATCCACTTGGAATTTACTTTTGTATTTGGTGAAATACAGTGATTCAGTTTCATTCTTCTGCATGTTTCAACCCATTGTTTCCAACACCATTTGTTGAAGAGACTCTGCTTTCCCCATGTAATAGTCTGGGCCCCTTTGTCAAAGATTAGATGTCCATACGTGTGGGGCTTCATTTCTGGGCTCTCAGTTCTATTCCACTGGTCAGTGTGTCTGTTCATGTTCCAGTACCAAGCAGTTTTGATGACAATGGCCCTATAATACAGTTTGAGATCTGGGAGTGTGATGCCTCCGGTTCTGTCCTTTTTTCTCAAGATTGTTTTGGCAGTATTTCACTAGTTATTCTTTGCTGGGTCTATCCTACCTCCCAATCTATAAAACACTTTAGTGTCTCAAACCTCTCAGTTTTCAGTCCTTTTCTTTAGTGTCTGTGACTCCCTCTAGGTCATTTAACCAAATGGCTTGAAGGATCTACGTGCTGATGATATCATGATTTCCAAATTTATATCTCCTCACTGAGTTCTGTGTAACATATCCAACTGTCTATGTGACCTGCCCAACTTAGATGTGAATCCAGAGACTTCAGACCTTTGCCCAACACCCAAGCTCTCAACCCACAACCCTTTTAGTCTCTCTCATTTCAGTCTGTTGGAAACCCTGTTCTCTTAATTACACAAGCCTTGGATTGCTGAGATAGCCTCCTAATATATCTAGCTCTCCCCCATTCCCTTTACTGCTCCCACAAACTGTGTTATTCTAGTCAGATTTATTACTGTTCTATACCCTCCTGTGGCTTCATTATCTCACTCAGATTTTAAATGATCCAGAAGACTACAATTACAATGACGTACAAGGTTCTTTATCATTTCTCATCATCTTTCTCATTTACTCTTTTAGAATTATCAGTCTCCTGACAGTTAACTTGAGCATACAGTCCTCTTGCAAGGTATTTGTCCCTGTTCTCTCTACCTCAGATGCTCTTTCCCCAAATATCTGCATGAATTGCTGCCTACCTCCTTCAGGTCTCTGCTCAAATGTCATCGCTACCAAAGAAGACCACCTTGATTATTCTCTAGAATGCAGCAATTCTCCTCACCACTATGGCTCTCCTACTCTGCTTTATTTTTCTCCAAAGAACTTACCACCACCATTATGTTATGTATGTACCTCTTCATTTGTTTTCCTCTTAGAAAATAATCTCCATGATATCAAGGAATCATACTGTTTTCTTGACTGCTATTTTTCTAGCATCTAGAAAGGGTCTAGCATATGGGAGGTGCTTAGGAGGTGTTTCTTGAAGAAATGGGGGGGGGGGGCAGGAGTCCACAGAGACCAAATACAAAAAATTTAGTTTGTATAATAATACTCAAACACAAATTTTATGTTTTACCTGATAATGACAAAAGATAGTTTAAGGGAGTCGGGCGGTAGCGCAGTGGGTTAAGCGCATGTGGCGCAAAGTCCAAGAACCTGCGTAAGGATCCTGGTTCCAGCACTTTGTAGAGCAAGGGAGGAAAAGATGTAACAGGGATGAGGGTGTGAAGAAAGAGGAGATATGTGAATGTCTTCTTATAGAATAGGAATGTTAGTTAAATATGAAAAGTTAGTAGGACTTAGCAATCCAGAAGATACTTAATAGTTGAAAATGAATGTTAATTAGATACTGGTTAAATATAAGAGGAATCTATTTTAAAAAGAAAGCACTGTGTCCCTCTGCATCAGCTCCATATTTTAACAGCAATGTCCATATCATTCTCTATTTACACATAGCTTTGTACTCTTATGTGTGGGACTATGTGAAAGCTTGGTAGAGCTTAGGGAAACTCCCCCCATCCTTGGATGGAGGTCTGGAAAGACACCCCCTTGTTAGCCTCTCTCATAGAGATGAGCCAAGAGGAAAAGTCTCCCAGATTCAGTTTCCCCTTGTTAGACTCTCAAGCCTCACAGAAATCTCACAGTTTCTCCCTGCTAGCAGCAGGCCACATGGCTGCCTGCTTTAAGGTTCATTCAAAGTTCACAGTCACCCAAAGTTCACACATTCACCTCACTTTTGATCACAAATGAGAGCACACTCCATCAAATGCCTCCCCAACACCAGACAGTAACCTCAAAACTCTATTTCCTTATGTTCTTTGACATCTATGATTTACATCAAACCTTGTTTATCTTCTATCTCACCCTACTGGTTTAACCCCTATGTTTCTCTCAAATGCCTTTAGATAATTAACCTTGGCATCATGGAGAATAATTGTCTTGACCTTTATGTATCACATCAATTCTTGTCATACCAGCGCCCTACCATAGGGGCAAGCTGACCTTTAAGAAACCTATAATTTCTGACATATTTGAAAAATGTTCTTTGTTTAACTTTCTATATATACCCAAGCCCAGCCCTGAATAAGTTGAGTGTTCATACCAGAATTCTCCCCGAGCCTCTTTCTTTATCACACAGTCTCTTGAGCTGGTGATAGGGCCTCAGTAAGCTTACCTTCCTGGTTGGAGCCACCTCACATGAGCCCCAGCACTTACGCCCTGAAGTTCTGAAGGAATATTCATGAAGCCAATTTTAAAAGTATTGGTATGGGAGTCGGACGGTAGCATAGTAGGTTAAGCGCACATGGTGCAAAGCGCAAGTACCAGAGCAAGGATCCCAGTTCAAACCCCCAGCACCCCACCTGCAGGGGAGTCGCTTCACAGGCAGTGAAGCAGGTCTGCAGGTGTCTATCTTTCTCTCCCCCTCTCTGTCTTCCCCTCCCCTCTCTATTTCTCTCTGTCCTATCCAACAACGACAACAATAATAACTACAACAACAATAGAAACAACAAGGGCAGCAAAAAGTAAATAAATAAATATTTTAAAAAAGGAGTATTGGTATAATCCAGGTTCTCATTTTACAGGTGAGGAAACTAAGGCACAGAGCAATTGAGTGACTGGCTATTTGTCAGTAGGACATAGATATAAGTAAATAACTGCTGGAGAGGTTCATTCTACTACTTTCTGAGACAAATTTTATACTGTATGGCCAGTATGTATGAAGAAGACAGCTGGTAAGTCAGTTTCTGCCTTCCCTAGAGGCAAAAAAAAAAAAAAAAATCCACTATTTATGTGAATGAGGAAAAACACAGCATGTGCTATTATTGAGGCAGACAAGAAAGAGTCCCTAACTTCTGATTGAAAACCAGGAAAATCTTCACTGAGGGAGTGCCACATATCTAAGTTCTAAAGGAGGAGGGGGAAATTACTAAGCAGAGGAGGTGGGTAGCATATTGGGGGTGGTGAGATAGTTTTTACGAGTTTATAGCATTACTATAGGTTATGAAATACTGCAGAGGTATTTTGTACATAGTTCTAACTTTGCCATAAAATTAAACTGACATCATCTCTTTCATTATGTAAACAATTTATGAAAAATACAAAAACATTTTAGGAAAAAAGGGTAATAAAGTAAAAACTGGACTCGGTGATTGTGCAAGATGGCTAAGTTGTTTAGAGTGACTTAGGAGAACTGCCAAAACCCAACTAAAATTTTAAATTCTGAATTTTCCTTGATATCATTCCCTATGGTTGATGAATTTTCTCTATAATGTTCATTGCCCTGCCACTAGAGCAGTCAGTGCAGATGATTAAAATTATCAAAGACGGAGGTTCTTTTTATTTTAAAAAATATTTTTTAAAGTATTTTTATTTATTCATTTATTGGATAGAGTCAGAGAGAAACTGAGATGGAATGAGAGAGAGAGAGAGAGAGAGAGAGAGAGAGATGCCTGTAGTACTGCTTTACCACTTGTGAAGCTTTTCTCCCACCTCCACCCCACAGATGGAGTCCAGGGCCCTTGTGTATGGTAACATGTAACCTCAATCTAGTGCATCACCACCCAGCCCCGTGTTGGTGTGTGTGGTGTGTGTGTGTGTGTGTGTGTGTGTGTGTGTGTGTGTGTGTGTGTAAGCTACAAACCAAGAGGTAGCTAGTCCTATAGTGTGACCTAAAAGCAAGGCTGGACAGAAAAGACCGAAGCAAGAAAGAACCTTATAAAGGGAGAAAAGTAAGAGTATGCAGTGTTCTGAAGGACTGGAAAATAAGTCTAAGAGACAAAGGGGTGACCCAGTATGTTCAGGCCACCTGTGGAGAGAAAAGACAAACAGACATTGAGAAGTTAACCATTTAGACAGGTAGGCATCAGTCACCATCAAGGATTAATGACTGTGACCATAGAATCTATTTGTTGTATATTCCTTTTACATACCAGCTTTTAGTAGAATACTGAAAGTAATTTTTTCATCTCGATGCTTTACATTATATTAAAATACACTTTTTAATCATCAAAGAGATACATATAGGCCAGATTACAAAATCTTGTATTCTAAGGAGTTTACATTTTACTCCAAAGAAACTAGTGAACTGTTTTTAATCAGAAAGTAACATGTTCAGATGCGCATTTCAGAAATACCACAAGAATATTAACAGGTAGCATGGAAAGTGGAAGGCAGACTAGCTAAGAGATGTGGAGTTACCCAAGAAAAGGTACAGAGACCAAACTAATGAGTGTAGAAGCAGAGAAAAGTAGATGCATAGGAAAAAATATCAGAATTTGTGAGACTTAGACATTGTTTGGATATGGAGAAATGTCAGGACAATATCTAGGATTCTAATTTTGATGACTTAACTTTGAAAAATGAAAGAATAAAACAGCTTTCAGGGAAAATTACTTTATTTTAGGGATATGTTGAGTTTGATGTGCTTGCAGGACAAATTCTTGAAATTACCTTAATAAAATGTGTTTGTAATCTAGAAGATCTGGGATGGGAATAATCTACAAATGAGATGAGCATTTAATGGCAACCTAAAATGTTTCTGTCTCCAAGGACTGAGGATGTCACTGTGATAAAATAAGAATTCAATTTGCCGCATTTTGTGGATCAGCTTCATGAACTCTTCAGCCAAATTATTATTATTATTACTATTATTATTATTATTATTTACTTTTTATTTACCAGAGCACTGCTCAGCTCTGGCTGATAATGGTATCGGGGGTTGAACCGAGGACTTTGGAGCCTCAGGCATGAGAGTCTCTCTGCATAACCATATGTTACCTACCCCCACCCTCAGCCAACATACTTTTATCTGAGGTCACTAAAATATAGTTTCTAGATGATGCAGTTTTCTTCTCGAATGCCAACCTCAAAAATTGGGGGGTTGTTTAATTTTTTTCAAAACTCAGACTTGATCCTCCCTGTTTCACAGCTCCCCATGGAGATCAGAGTTGAATTAACTTATGAAAATATATCCATTACTTCCCTTTATCTATTCACTCCCAGAGAATTCAGCCCCAAAATAAAGCTGAACAAGTGGTGACCTTTTCTTTTTCTTCTTGCTTGACAAGCTTCCTTATACCTGCAAAATTCCTTCACTCCAAGCAGCCCCCTTTTTTTTAGAGAAATAGGAAGGAGAGAGAGAAAGAGAGAGAGATAGAAAAAGAGAGATGGGGGTTGGGTGGTAGCACACCAGGTTACAATGCACAAAGACCCAGGTTTGAACTTCTGTTCCCCACCTACAAGGTGGAAGCTTCACAAGTAGTGAAGCAAGTACTGCTGGTGTCTCTCTGTCTCTCTGCCATCTCTCCTCCCCTCTCAATTTCTCTCTATCCTGTCAAAGAAAGAAAAAAAAAAGGCCACCACGAGCAGTGGATTCATCATACAGGTACCAAGCCCCAGAGATAATCCTGGAGGCAATAATTAATTAATAAATCTCAAAAAGCCTTTGTTTTCTATTAGTGTATTTTATTCATGTTTCAAATATGCTCATACATTATTGATTCTTACTACTTTTGCTCCCAAAAGGATATCATTACTGAGGTTGTATACAAGCTATATAACCAGTCTCTAACAATATTAAAACAACAACAACAACAACAAAAACACCTTTTTTTAATATTTCAAATTTTCGGGTTCACATAAATCAAGTTCTGATGTTTAGGGATATTTCCTTACAGGCCTCCTTCAACATCGATGTCTATACCAATTGCTGGTGAATCTGAATCTCTGGAAGAAGATAGAAAAGGTGGAGAAACTCTCAAAATTCATCTTGGAATAGCAGGTTTGGATGAGTAACTTACTGGTGTTTTTTTTTGTTGTTTGTTTTTTGTTTTTTTTGTAATTTGTAAAAATAAGGACTATTTATTGTCTGTAAGGATACCCAGAGTTGGGCTGGGGAGGTATTGACCAATAATAGTGCAACAGACTTTGTTGGCTAAGCTGAGAAGTGCTCTGGTCCCTCTTCCTCTGTTAGTCTGCCTCTCATTAAAATAAATAAACCTTTAAAAAAATTCCCAAAGTCCTCCCATACTTTTTTTAAGAAAGGGGGGCAGTGCTTTATTAGACAACAAAGATGCAGCAGGTCCTTTCTCATACTACATGCCTGCATCCCACCAAAGAACCCCCCTCAACCTTTTTTTTCTTTCTTTTTTTTTTTTTGCCTCCAGGGTTATTGTTGGGGCTCTGTGTCTGCACTGTGAACCCACCACTCCTGGAGGCCATTTTTCCCATTTTGTTGCCCTTGCTATTGTTATTGTTGCTGTTGTTGTTGGATAGACACAGAGAAATCGAGAGGGGAAGACAGACAACTGCTTCACTGCCCGTGAAGTGACCCCCCTGCAGGTGGAGAACTGGGGGTTCAAACTGGAATCCTTATGCTGGTCTTTAAGCACCTTGTGTACTTAACCAGATGTGCTACCACCCGGCCTCACCCCCACCTTTTTAAAATATCTTTATTGGGGGATTAATGTTTTACAGTCAATAGTAAATACAAAAGTTGGTACGTGCATAATATTCCTCATTTTTCCACACAACACTACAACCCCTACTAGGTCCTCTGCCATCCTGTTCCAGGACCTGAACTACCCCCCGCCACCCACCCCAGAGTCTTTTACTTTGATGCAATACACCAACTCCAGTCGAACTTCTGCTTAGTCTTTTCTCTTCTGATCTTGTTTTTCACCATCTGCCTGTGAATGAGATCATCCCATATTCATCATTCTGTTTCTGACTTATTTCACTTAACATAATTTCTTCAAGCTCCATCCAAGTTGCGCTGAAAATGGTGAAGTCACCATTTTTACTCTGAAAATATCCAATAGTTCTAGTTTATCAGTCTCTTCATTTAGCTCCTTCCTTTCTTTGTTAATTTTGTGCCTGGATGGTCTGTCAAGTTGAGAGAGTGCGGTGCTTAAGTTTCCTACTATGACTGTGTTGCTGTTAATATATTGCTGTAGCTCTTTCAGTAGATAGTTGATATATTTAGATGGCCTCTCCTTGGTTGTATAGATGTCGATAATCATTAAGTCCTCTTGAACCTCTGAACACTAAGTAATGTCCATCCCTAGCTTTTAAAATTTTATTTATTTTAATGTCTCTCATGTCAGATAATGAGCATAGCTGTTCCTGCCCTTTTTTGTGGTCCATTGTTTGTATGATAGTTTTCATTCCTGTGTTTGTCTTGCTGAGTTAGGTGGGATTCCTGCAGAAAACATATGGTTGGGTTGTGTTTTCTGATCCATCTTCCTACTCTGTGCCTTTTAATAGGTGAATTCAGGCCATTGACAGTTATTGATATTATAGATTGTAGCCATTTTAATGCCATTATTGTAGATGTTTAGTGTTCTGATATATGGCTTGTTTATGGTGATCTGATTGTTTATAGAAGACCTTTCAGAACTTCTTTCAGGGAAGACCTGGTGATAGTTGATTCCTTCAACTGTTGCCTGTCAGAGAAGGTTTTTATGCCTCCATCTAGTCTGAATGACAGTCTAGCAGGATACAGTAGTCTTGGTTGAAAGCCTTTCTCATTGAGCATGCAATAGATATCTTATCATTCTCTTCTGGCCTATAGTGTTTGTGTGGAGAAAATTGCAACTAATCTTTTCTTTTTTTAATTTAATTTAATTTTTTAAATTTATTTAAGAAAGGAGACATTAACAAAATC
Organism: Erinaceus europaeus; assembly: GCF_950295315.1. NCBI lineage: Eukaryota > Metazoa > Chordata > Mammalia > Eulipotyphla > Erinaceidae > Erinaceus > Erinaceus europaeus. The sequence goes on from NC_080172.1 coordinate 90,358,588, forward strand.
ATAGGATGGGGGGGTATAACGCCACACAATTCCCGCCACCCAATCTCCATATACCATCCCCTCCCTAATAGCTTTCCCATTCTCTATCCCTCTGGGAGCATGGACCCAGGGTCGTTGTGGGTTGCAGAAGGTGGGAGGTCTGGCTTCTGTAATTGCTTCCCCTCTGAACATGGGCGTTGACTGGTCGATCCATATTCCCACTCTGCTTCTCTCTTTCCCTGGAAGGGTGAGTCTCTGGGGAAGCTGAGCTCCAGGACACATTGGTGGGGTCTTCAGTCCAGGGAAGCCTGGCTGGCATCCTGATGGCATCTGGAACCTGGTGACTGAAAAGAGAGTTAACATACAAAGCCAAACAAATTGTTGAAGAATCATGGACCCAAAGGTTGGCATAGTGGAGATGAAGTGTTGGGGGGGTACTCACTGCAAACTCTAGTGTACTACTGCTTTCAGGTATATATTTGCCCTAGTTTATGGATACCTGTGAACATATGCTTTATCTCCTGGAACCTGGTCTATATCTAGGTTTTGGGACTTTGTTAGGAAGTGAACCACCTGGGATGGAATTAGAGAATACTATGAAAGGAAAGGTCTCACCCGAGTGATGAAGCTGAAGGGTTGTCATTCCACACCTGAAGTCTCTGGACACAGTCTGAAGTGAAGCATGCTGGAGTGGCACTCGTTGTGTTGATTAGGTTGTGATCAGCAGATGCAATATTATTTGATAAGAATTGGGAGAAGCATATGGGAAAGTGGGCCCTACCCTAGGGTCCCAGGACTGGGGGAAGTTTAGGCTCTATAGTAGAAATGTGAGGTTTCTGCTGTCTTAGTGTTTGAGAAGACAATGTATAGTTACTGTTATCATCACATTATTTGGTAATTGGGTTAGCTTTGAAAAGTCCCTTTGTTAGACATACAATCAATTTTCCCCCTCTCATATTAATTAGTGATTTATATTACTATAATTTAATAGGTGTGTACATAAACACCATTCCCATCACCAAAAGATTGTGTCCCATCCCACCCACCCACCCCCACCCCCACCCCCACCACCCCGCCGGCCCAGGAAGCCTCATGTCTACCCTCCTGCTCACCACAGGGTTTTTACTTTGATGCCCTACTTTCAATTTAGTCAGATCCTGCCTTTAGTTTCCCTTTATGATCTTTCTCAACTTCTGTTGATGAGTGGGATCATCCCATACTCATCTTTATCTTTCTGACTTAGCTCACTTAACATAATTCCTTCTAGCTCTGACCAAGATGGGTCAGAGAAGTTGAGTTCATTGTTCTTAGTAGCTGCATAGTATTCCATTGTGTATATATAACACAGCTTTCTCAGCCACTCATCTGTTGTTGGGCACCTGGGTTGCTTCCAGGTTTTAGCTATTATGAATTGTGCTGCTATGAACATAGGAGTACACACCTCTTTTTGGTTGGGTGTTATGGAGTCCTTGGGGTATATCCCCAGGAGAGGAATTACTGGATCATATGGAAGGTCCATGTCTAGCCTTGTGAGAGTTCTCCAGACAGCTCTCCACAGAGGCTGTACCAATTTACATTACCACCAGCAGTGCAAAAGGGTTCCTCTGTCCCCACAGCCTCTCCAGCATTTGTTGCTGCTGTCCTTTTTGATGTATGCCATTCTCACAGGGGTGAGGTGGTATCTCAGTGTTGTCTTTATTTGCATTTCTCTGACAATCGGCAACCTGGAGCAGTTTTTCATGTTTGTCAGCCTTTTGGATCTCCTCTGGAGTGAATGTTCTGTTCATATCCTCTGCCCATTTTTGGATGGGGTCATTTGCTTTTTTTGGTGCTAAGTTTGCTGAGCTCTTTGTATATTTTGGTGATTAGTTTCTTTTTTTTTTATTTAATTTTTTTTTAATTTTATTTATTTTCCCTTTTGTTGCCCCTGTTGTCTTTTTTTTATTGTTGTTGTAGTTATTATTGTTGTTGTTATTGGATAGGACAGAAAGAAATGGAGAGAGGAGGGGAAGACAGATGGGGGAGAGAAAGATAGACACCTGCAGACCTGCTTCACCGCCTGTGAAGCGACTCCCCTGCAGGTGGGGAACCGGGGGCTGGAACCCGGATCCTTACGCCGGTCCTTGCGCTTTGCGCCACCTGCGCTTAACCCACTGCGCTACCGCCCGACTCCCGGTGATTAGTTTCTTGTCTGATGTATGGCATGTAAAGATCTTCTCCCATTCTGTGAGGGGTCTCTTTGTTTGTGTGATAGTTTCTTTGGCTGTGCAGAAGCTTTTCCATTTGATGTAGTCCCATTTGCTTGTTTCTGCTTTAGTCTTCCTTGCAGTTGGGTTTGTTTCATCAAAGATGTCCTTGAGGTTTAGTTGGGAAAGTGTTTTACCAATGTTTTCCTCTAAGTATTTGATTGTTTCTGGTCTAATATCCAGGTCTTTAATCCATTTGGAGTTGATTTTTGTTTCTGGTGAGATAAAGTGGTTCCGTTTCATTTTTCTGCATGTTACAACCCAGTTTTCCCAGCACCATTTATTGAAGAGAGCCTTCTTCTTCCATTTAATACTTTGGGCCCCCTTATCAAAGATTAGATGTCCATAGGTGTGGGGGCTGCTGCTAATCTTACGGGTTTTCCTCTGTAGGTGACTCTGTTTTTCTCTTCAGGATCCTTTCTTTATCCTTATTCCTTTTCATTATAAATATGATGTGTCTCAGTGTCTTTAAGTCTGAGTTAATTCTGTTTGTGACCCTCTGGGCTTCTTAAACCTTTATGTCTTTTATGTTGTCTGAACTAGGAAAGTTCTCATCTATAATGTCTTGTAGAATGCTTTCTTCCCCTCCCTCTCTTTCTTCCTCTGGTGGACCAATAATGTGTATATTACCTCTTTTGAAGTCATCCCATATGTCTCTGTTGCTGTTTTTAGTATCTCTTAATCTCTTTTTTAGTGTTAATCTCTTCTTTCTTAGTTTTCTCTAATTTGTCCTCAATCATGCTAATTCTGTTTTCTGCCTCATATATTCTATTCTCTCTCTCCCCCTCTGTTGTTTTCTGTATCTCAGCTTTTTGTTACCCTGTTCTGATACTGTATTCACTTGTTCAGCTAGTTGTGCTCTTAGCTCAGCTATTTTAGCTTTCAGCTCTCTTATTACCTTGAGCTAGTTAGTGCTTTTTTTCAGAGACTCATTTGTTGCTTTTACATTTCTGATGGCAATGCTTTCAAACTCTTTCCTCACTCCTGTGACTAATTCTTTAGCTAGCATTTGGATGTTGATCTCATTCTTCTCTGTTTCTACCTTTGGGGGGGGTTTTAGCTGGACTTTTGTCTTGATTCATTTCTCCAATGTTTCTTCTTGATTTAACCATTATTACAGTGTGTTATAAGGTCCTTCTCTCAGCACTTTTCAGTCCACTAATCAGTCTTCCCTGGATTGACTTGTGTCTAAGTAAGGTACTTAGAGTTCACAGTTGTGGAAATTAACAGTTGTTTCTATGTTATCTCATTTCCTGAGTTGAAGGACAGTGGCTGTTAAAGCTTCTTTTGTTCTTTTTCTTTCCTGTAGGCTATGGGAGCTTGAAGGTTTTTTACCTATAAGTAGGTTTTTTTAACTTAACCACTCACTCCTGACCAAGAGATAAAGCAGGATGGGGGACAGATAGTACAGTGGTTATGCAAAGGGACTTTCACACCCCAAGGATCCAAAGCTCTGGGTTCAGTTCAGCTTCTCTGCCAAGCCAGACAGCACTGCTGGGCCCTGTGAGTTTCTGAACAAGTCCTGTTTATAGTCTATAGGTTCTGAGGCAATTATTCACCATGTTCTCATCAGGAGAATAATGTGGAAAGGCTCCCACTATGCAGCCCCACTGCTAGGTCACCTGGGTGTAGATATTCTCCTGAGTTTCTCAGCCAGTTCTCTGCCCCCCAACGTCAGCACAGGGCCTCCTCCCTGCTGCTCCAGCCTCTGAGGGTAGTAGCAAATGGAGACTCACAGTTGCATTTAATGAGTCTTAGGAGAGTCCTCCCCTCCCTTCAGCAGTCTTTTTCTTGGTAAAACAGACTAGAGGTGGCTCCTCTGCTGGCAAACTGCCAGACTGTTATCAGCTGCTCAGGAGTAGATGTGGGCTTTAGCCCCAGGAATCTCTCCTTCGGCTCCTCTTTGTCCACGAGCCACACACGTGTTCACTTACTGGTGACTTGGTGGGTTCCCAAAGTAGTCCCTGTCTTGTCTTGTTGCCGTCTCAGGTGATCTTTGATATTCCTTGTTCTTTAGAGAAGTTTCTCAACAGCTAGAGCTGGAGGTCTGGGTAGAGGTGTGGTCTCTGGATGCTCTGGTGATTTGGTGGGTTCCCAAAGTAGTTCTAGTCCTGTCTTGTTGTGGTCCCAGGTGGTCTCCTTTGATATTTTAAAGTCTATGGTCATATGATTTGAAATGTGCCAGTATGTATCAGTGGTTTTATTTTTATTTTTGTAAATTTGCATTTATTTGTTTACTAATGAGAGAGAACTGAAACATCATTCTGGTACACGTGGTGGCAGGGACTGAACTGCTGTCACCAAACTGTTTTCTTTTTTTTTCCTCTTAATTTCAGATGGAGTCACCATAGCACCGCTACACTGTTCTTAGAGCTTCTCCTGCTGCCATTTCATATGGTTCTTTGCCCTTGTGCATGGTTAAATGTTTGCTCTAATGGATGAGCTATTTTGCAGACACATATGTTAGCAGTTTTAAATATTAGTGTATAGTTTTTTGATAAGCCACTGACAAATCGCTATACAATCACCATCTAAGCGTTGCAGTGACATACACACAAACACACTTTTGTATGCCTCCACTTGTTACAGATACAGCAGGTTTTTCCCTTTCCATACTTCACACAACTTCGGCCAGTCAGCACTCAGGTGTTGCTTCTCATCCACAAATCACTTTCCCTGTGTAAGTGTTTCCCCAGCATTACTTTATATCAGAATCACCAGCTAGGCCTGCTGTTAAACCAGAGCTTGCTCACATTGTTGTATCTAGGCTGGTGCCTGAAGTGTTCATTACTAAGTTCCCAGATGATGCTGATCCTTCTAAGTTGCAGCCAACACTTGAAGACCCACTCCTCCAACCAGACTCCTAGAACAGTCAGCATCAGCTCCAGGAATTAGAGAAAATGTCAAGCTGACTATAGAAAGAGGATGTAGATGTATGTTATTAAGCAGGGTTATTACTGGAAAGAATGAGAAGTGATCCAGTGTACATTCTCACCATCTTTAGAGATGAGCAAGGATAAGATTTCTTTTCTTTTTTTTTTCTTAAAGATAAGGCTTCTTATAGATAATAAGGGCCACAAAATTTCCTAATTTGGGACCAGTACTCTTTTATCTTAAGACTTATTTATGAATTAATGTGAGGGGGGGCACCAGAACATCACTCTGGTGCAATGCCAAGGACTGAATTCAGACCCCAGGGTGAGGGTCCACACTTTCTCCATTGCACCACCTCCCAGTGTTCTTTATGAACTTGTAGCCTTTCCATTGGTTCCTTCTCTTTAATATTTAAACAGTCTGAATTGTTTCTCATTTAAACACAACAACAACAACAACAACAACCAAACACGTTAGCTCTGTATCCTTCTTTGTCATCTACTGCTCTGCCCTGGGCTCATACTGTCCTCCCCTTCCCTCTTTTACTAACACTACCTATAATCGGACTTTTTAAAAGGATATAGTAACTGATTATTCCTAAACACATGCATGCTGGTTTCAATTTTCTTGATGATGTCTCTGGTAATATGTCAGTTTCTTTCTTTCTTTCTTTTTTGCCTTCAGGGTTATTGCTAGGGCTCAGTGCCTGCACCACAAATCCACTGCTCCTGGAGGCTATTTTTTTTCCCTTTTGTTGCCTTGTTATTTATTGCCTTATTATTTTATTATGGTGGTGGTTACTATTGTTGTTACTGATGTCATTCTTAGATAGGACAGAGAAAAATGGAGAAAGGAGGGGAAGACAGAGAGTGGGAGAGAAAGATAAATACCTGCCTGTGAAGCGATCTACCTGCAGGTGGGGAGCCAGGGGCTTGAACCAAGATCCTTACGCTGGTCCTTGCACTTCATGCCATGTGTGTTTAACCCACTGCCCTACCGCCCAGCCTCCTCTTAGAATCTTCCTTATCTTCCACTTTTCTTTTAAATGTTGATGTTCCACAAGGTCCTTTATTAGTGTGTTGGCTTCAGATGTCCTGCTTCAGCTTCAGGTACAGATTTCTAAATGCTTTGAGGAAAGGTCCCCTTGATGATACCTATTATACTAAAATCTGTGTATATTTCTTCTCATCTAGACTCTTAAGTCCTTTCATTCATGTCTTTTTTTTATTCCCAGCTTAATGCCAGGGACACAGTAGAAGTTTATTAATATAACATAATATCATATGATATGATACTTTTTGTTGCTTGTATTTCAATACTTGCCACATGTGTTATAATTGCTTCTTCCTTTAACTTTGAGAGTACTTTTTGTCATGTTTATGCTGTACTTCTATATCTTACACAGTTTTAAACATCTGACTTATACATCTGAGCTTCATACTTACTTACTAAATGAATACATTTTGAAAGCCAATAGATAATGGGTGAGTTAAGATGTGAGCCAATCCTAGGAGTAAAATCCTGAGTAATTTTTGGTATCAACCGATTCTGTGAGTTCAGATTTTGTTGTAGCTATCCTTTGGGTTTAGAAGCACTGTAATACAGGACTAGAATTTCTCTTGTGTATTTGTATATTACAACCTGTCCAGAAATGAGATACCTTTGTAGGAGAGTACTGACATTCTAGCAGCTTTCTTGTCTGGCAGTATTTGTTGGTCTGTCTGCATTCAATATCATTTATAGAACTGCTGCTATAATTATTGTGTTATTCATTGGTTTCCTTTTGCCTCTAAATGAAAACCAGTTCTGGTTTCCAAATATTTCACCCTCATGACAATGGTCACAGTTCTCCACTCTATAAAAGCTTGGTTCTGGTAATGCATAATTGGCATTTAGAACATGCATGCTCTCAGAGGAATATTAGAAATGGTTTTACAGTACTTTTCTTTTCATGTGTACATTTACCTTAAAATTGAATACTGTAATCAGTTTCTTGAGAAATCTTATTCTCAGTGTGGTATTTCATGCTGTGTTAATTTTAATGTAGACATTTCCTAAATTATAGCCTGGTACTAGCAACACTAGTTTCAAAGCAGCAAAGTACTAGTTCACTGTCATGTTGGAATCTTGAAAGCAAGATTTCCACAAAGCCTAGATTTTGTGAAAACGTTTAAGACTATATCTTACTCACTTTATTATTAAAGAAATACTGAACAGTGATCCAGGAGGTGGCACAGTGATAAAGCTTTGGACTCTCAAGCATGAGGTCCCGAGTTCAGTCCCTGGCAGCACATGTGCCAGAGTGATGTCTTGTTCTTTCTCTCTCCTCCTATCTTTCTCATAAATAAATTTTTAAAAAAATAAATAAATACTGAACATAAAATAACTTTAGAATGCTGCTGAACTTGTATAGTAAGACTATAGTGTTAAGGGTGTTTCTTACGAGACAGTTGTTTACATTGTACTGATTTAAAGCATGCTTTCTCTTATTTTTCTTGATAATGAATTTAGAAGTTTATAAAAATTAAAGGTTAGAGTCCTCCAATATAGCTCACCTTTCACACACATACACACATACACACACACACACACACACACACACACACACACTCTTTGACCACACTGGGAAACACTTTAGTGCTATGGCGTCCTTCCCTCTGTCTCTCTTGGTCTTTCTATCTGAAAAAGTCACCCAAACTGACGCAGTGAAGCCTCAGTGGCAACAACAACAAAATTGCAGACTAAAATGCAGATTGACCACTAGAGCTGTTGCAAGTTATAGCAAAGCTATTTTATGATTAATGTTATTGATTATTGCAGATCTTTCAGCAAAGAGTGCCTCAGTTCCAGATGAACTTGGTGCCTGTGGACATTCTAGAACATCAAGCTATGCAAGTCAGCAATCAAAAGTATCAGGTAGAGGCTAAAAGTGAAGTTGAATTCTCTAGACTTGTATCGCCTTAAAGGGACTTCAGATTGCTGGAGTGTGGGGTGTGTTTGACATTAGGATTATATTCAAAGTGACTTTCTCTCTCACAGGGTACAGTACATGCCACTCACGGTCATCTAGTTTCTCTGAGCTCTGCCATAGGAGAAATACCTCAGAAGGAAGTACATCAACAGGAATTGAAAGCATTCTAGAGCCATGTGATGAAATTGAGCAAAAGATAGCTGAGCCAAGTCTTGACACAACTGATAAAGAAGAGACAGCTTCAGAAACATTCAACAGGTATCCTTCTGGTCTCATTTTAAATAGAAAAAACAACTTTGTTTTCATAGCATAATAAAAGTAGGAAATATTTTATATTATTTTCAAAGATGTCCCGTGAAACAAGATTCTGTAGAATCTCAGCTGAAGCGAGTTGATGACACCAGAGTGGATGCAGATGATATTGTGGAGAAAATATTACAGAGCCAAGACTTCAGCCTAGATTCCAGTGCGGAAGGTTTGTAGCTAGCAGTTAAGTGTCTGTGTATTTATATACTCTGTATGCTTGTGTAATCCATGTGGCCAACAGTAAAAAAGACAGGGCATTGTGATCCTAGTTGCTGCACATTTATAAAATAAATTTCATACTTATAAAACCATAAAGAGAACTTGGTAGCTCATTTATTTTTAAGAATGAACGCCAAGTGTGAGAAAGATTAAACTTGAGTTTATAAAAGATCATATATATATATATATATATTTTTTTTACCAATTATTAGTATCCAGAGCGGAGGCCTCACCCCTGCATATAAAACTGTCAGTTTTGAAGAGAACGCTTATTGTGGCTTTAACTATGTATCATTGTCTGCCATGTTTACATACTTTATGATGAGTACTACATCTGCTTTACCACAACTGGACATAAGTGACTAAAGTCACTGTTGTAATTTGTATGGTTAAGTAGTGGTCTGTAAATAATAGATCTGTCATTCGTTCTTGAAATTTTTCACTGAAACTGATCATTAACATGCCACCCATTTGAAAGGTATAATTAGTCATGCTGATGTGTAGAGAAAGCAGTTAACTGTGAACTTGTTTCATTACGTAGTTGGTTGTGAAGAGAAATAATTAAGCCTTCCCTGTGGAAATTTGTGGGAAGAGCTGTCTTTACTCAGTTGAAGAAAAACAGCATTAGCAAAACTTACTAGAATTAGCTATATCTTTTCAACTTCCTGTTTTCAAAATGTATATGACTTTTTTTAAGGTCTTTATATTTTTAGTTAAAATGAAATTCCAAATATGAAGCATTACATTATGAATATTTGACAACGATCTAATAATTGTACCTGTAACAAATATTTTAAATATGTATTACAGAAGAAGGACTGAGACTATTTGTGGGCCCTGGGGGAAGTACTACCTTTGGCAGTCATCATCTTCCAAACAGGTATGTAGTCCAGATAGTATCCTATTAAAACATACACTAAGTTTTCCTTTCAACTGCTCACAAGTAGTGAACACTTAGGAGATGAAATTATATTTGTATCTGAAAAAAAAGGAAAAAAGACAAATACTAGTAGTACCATGAGAACTCTAACTCTTCTCCTACTCTGTGTATGAAATTTGCATACTGACTAAAATTCTCAGACTTTTTAGGAAGGTATATTAAGAAACTACTCTAGTAATACACCTGCAAACAGTTATCCATTGACCCAATATAAAACCTGAACAGCCAAAGTTACTATGTACTCTTGGATGAGATTGCTTTTGGTATTTATATGTAAAAATGTTTACCACCATGTTTTGATAGAGTAAGAGTTTGGAAACATTGTGAGAATAAGTGCAAGATGATCCAGAACTAGACTAATCTATCCTATGAATCACAAACATTTACTGGTTCATATGTTTCTGTGATAGCTTTCAACCTTATGGAAATAAAATCAAGGAGAAAATAAACTGTACATCATTGGGGTAAAATTAACTTTAACAATTTTAAATTTCAGCTCAAAATCTTGAAGATTTTTTATTTTCCTTCTGTCTTAGGGCGGGGTCTGGAGCTTATGAACAAGTTGTGATCAAACGCTAGTGGTCAGCCTGATGTACTGAAAGTTCCCTGGGGACTAAAGATGTGGGCAGTCAAGCTGTCAAGGCACTTTATTCAAGCACTTATGAGAAAATGAACCACGTTCATCTACTAAAGGAAAGTGTCTACTACTCTCCTTTCTCCCCCACCCAAATGAATACAGCAGTTTCAAGGCATTTTGCTGTTTTGTTCAGAGGTACATGGCTTCTTTGGTCACTACTCATGATAAGAAAGGAAAAGCCAGCCTTTTCTTTCAAAAAGAGGTACTCAACAGATTTGGGCTCTAGTTATTTAGTACTATGTTTCGAAACAATAAGTAAATATAACTTAAATCTATAGATTCCATCAAGATAATTATAATTCTTAAGTAATTCTTCCATAGTATACTACCTACAATATTGTACTAAATTTATTAACTCTGTTTGACAGCAGTAATTGATATAGTGTGGGTGTTCATACTTTGGGGAAATGTTATGTTACAGTTTAACCATGTAAAATGTTTGATTATTCCAAACCAATTAGTTGTAAATCTAATAACAAGTATATTTAAGTCTGAGATATGTGAATTTGTATAATGCCATTATTCTGCAATGTGTATCATTAATCGTTAACATTAGATGAACTGCAGATCTCCCACTAGCACAATATAAGATATTCAAGATATATTTAATATCCAGTATGGTAGGTTACCATGTGGGCTACTTTAATTAACAGAATAACATCTGCTGGTTTCAGGAGCTAAAATTTAGAAAAGGGGAGAAATTTTCATGTGATCACAGAATCTTTTCTCTGTAAACTTAAAAGTTATCTAAAACAGAAAATTATTCCAAGAAGATAATGGTAACTAGCAACTGCTTGACATGAGCGATCTAGACCTGTGGTTTTCTGTTTTAAACCTTCATGACTAGCTACTGTGCTTTCTTTACTATATCGTGCTAGTTGTCTTGAGACAAGAACAGAATATAATGTACATCAAAGACAGCTTTTATAATTAGAATGTCTGAACTGGATCCAGCTTAATAACCCAGCAAAGAGACCTTAGAGATTTTCTGGTCTCACATGATAGTTTCTGTGTACAAAGCTCTGTTTTCTTGAAATTGCTCAGTCACTGAAATAAGTAAATTCTATAAAACCAGTAATTCCTATTCCTCACTTTTGAAATCATGTCCATAAAATGTAATATGTTAGAATAGAATTACTTTGGTCAAGTATTTTCATGTTGGAAGAATGACAATAGATTTTAAGAAGATATTATTTTAATGTCCAAATTTAAAGATTTAAAAAAATAGTTCACATTAGTATTTCCATTTAATTTTTGAATAATTTAGTTTTCCAAGTTAATTCAATGCTACTTTTACTAAAAGAATACAGTTTTTATTATTTTTTATGCTCTCTCCCAACCCTCATAGTTAAATTTTTTAAAAACCTGACCAGTATGTGACTGATTGAATTTATCATATGTGTGAAATCTTACTGTATTCTTTTTTCTGTCTTTTCTTTCTTTATTTTTTTGATTTATTTATTGGGGAATTAATGTTTAGAATACAGTTTTTAAAGAGATGACACCCTTTTATAAGAATGATTCCAGTGGCTAGAGGGCCAAGTCATTACACTGTTTCAAGTATTTGTTTTGAAGGAAACAAAAATGACTTGAACGTGTTAATCTAAAGCATTGTCTGGAATTGAGAAGACTTAATATCTGTTAATAAAATAAAGAATTGAGGGGTTGGGGAGTAGCGTAGTGAGTTAAGTGCACGTGGAGGAGCAAAGCGCAAGGACCCGCGGAAGGACCCCTGTTCAAACCCCCTGCTCCCCCACCTGCAGGGAAGTTGCTTCACAGGCGGTGAAGCAGGTCTGCAGGTGTCTGTCCTTCTCTACCCCTCTCTGTCTTCCCCCTCCTCCTATTTCTCTCTATCCTATCCAACAACAATGACATCAATAACAATAATAATAACCACAACAATGGTAAAAACAACCAGGGTAACAAAGGGGGGAAAAAATGGCCTCCAGGAGCAGTGGATTCGTGGTACAGGCACCGAGCCCCAGCAATAATCCTGGAGGCAAAAAAATTAAATTAAATTAAATTAAAGATAAATGAAAGAATTGGTCTATTCATTAACTATTGTGGTGAAGACATTTTAATAGAAAAGTGAAATTATTATATCTAGAGAGGTTTATTATGATGTCTTAAAAACATATTTTTCTATTTTAAAATATTATTTCTAGGCTCTTTTTTTATTGGTGCTTCTACAAATGATTTTGGCAGTGTCTTAAAATGATAATAAAAACAGGACTTAAGCAAGGTTTAAAGAAGACATTCTCCAGATATGTGAAAGTTGCTATAATTGGAGCACTGTCCATATCTTGGCTGCTGATAGCACAATACCTTTATAAGACTGGCTCCCAGTACTTAAAATGATAGTGAAATATTTTTTAATAAAAAAATGAAGAGATTATGAAAAGAATATAAAGTATGCTTTTATAGGGTTAGCAGCCACCAAATACATACTGTAATAGTAAATATAACAAACCTTAAAATAAATAGAACCATTGATTGGAGAGAAAAACAGGTAGCAGTGTCCTCTGAAGTCAGTGAAAGTCTGTTTTCATTCTTTCTGCTTTGTATCTCATCAGCATACGTTGCTATCAAATTTCATTACAGTTCTTTGAAAACACTTGTTAATGGCTGTCCAAGTGTCTGCCTTCTTTTCTACCATTTCTTAGAGCATGTACTATTAATATCTTTACCATAGAGCTACTGAAAAAGAAAGTGTTTATTAAATACCAAGTCCAGTCATGACAGTTTGAGTTTAGAAAATTAAACTTGAAAAAATTAAACCTTAGTAAATTGATTCTTAAAGTCAGATTTTCGGTCATCCAGTCTTGAACTTACAGATGTATATAGCATTTTCTTTTTCTTATTCTTATTCTATCCTAGAGAAAAAAAAAACTAATGGTATTCAAAACAAAAACTATTTGTGATAGGAGATATATATATATATATATATATATATATATATATATATATATATATATATATATCTTATTGGGGGAAATGCAGAGGCCAGTGGGGAGCCCACTTCCTGTACTGTGAGTTGGTCACTAAGACCAAACAGGAAGAGTAAAAAGAACAGAGAAGCTATTGCTTTGATGGTTGACTCCCATTTATGCTGATGTCAAAGACTTCTGTATACAACTAATGTGGACTAGTGAAAAAAAAATCTTAACTAAGAATCTAAAGTCTCCATTCCAGTAAAATGCTGTTCGAGTGTTAAGTATCCAAATGTCCAAACTAGATTCTTATCTATGTGCTTTTTAAAATGAAACTTGTGAGCTACAGAGATTGTTGCTAGAAGGAAACGAAACCAAACAAAATCCCAGCTCCAACTGTCTTTTAGTTGAAATATATTCAAATTCAAAGGGTGGTGAATTTTCATAAATTAAAGCACCCAGTAGTGACTTCATACTGAGATTTCTATACTAACAGGCCACTTTGCAAGCTCATGCTGACCATGCTATTAAATACTTAATTGTACTGCTCTGAAGTGTTAAGCCTTTCAGTATAATGCTCTGAAAGAGACTGGGTTTGTGTGATAGGGTTGCATTTTATTTTATCTTAACAGTGTTTAATTGGAGTAGTTAAAAAAATCTTACTTGATCAGTTTTCTTAAATGGTACATTTTATGAATAGAATCAAGTACTATAGTTGAAACACTGTCTGACTACTATTCCTGTGTTTGCTTAGGTACTCTTGACATTTCACTAGCTCACCCGTTAAAGAATAGGAAATCTAGAAATAGAAAGGATAAAATATGCCTATATTAACCCTAGTTTAAGACCACTCTGGCAATAAAGGCCTTATTATTGCTCCCTCATATATGTGACTTTTCTAGGATACTATGTATACAGTGTATTTTAAATGGTTATGTGGGTAGTCTCCAGCTACTCCCCATATGAATAAAGGCATTTTTTTTTATTCACACAGACAACATACTCTGGATTTACAAGTGTTTGTTCTCTTTCTGATATTCATTAACCAAATCTCACCCAGAAAACTCCATTTATGGTGTAGTCAGTTTTTTTTTTTTCTGGAAATATATCTTATTTAGGGAAGTTACCTTCCTCTTATGCATTTCTTTGGTCCTCTGGAAGTTGATATAATTGTGGATAGTCATATGTTTATTGAAAAAAATGTATTGAAGTGATTCCATTAGTATTATGTTCTAATACTTGGAGAATGACCTTCATATTTATATATCTGTATTAATTCTATCAGTACATTGTTTTTTTTTACAAAAACTAATTTTTTACTGTAAAGTATTTGTAATAATGTAAAGTGAACCTTATACATGTCCAATAAAGTCATATCTTCATGTTTAGAAGTTGTATGTACCTTAACATTCCAGTTTTTAAGAGTGTGGCACAGTGGTAGAGCTTTGGGTTTACAAACGTTGTGGCCTGAGTTTCCCCAAGGATCACTCATAGCGACACTATCATGCATGTACAAGAAGCCTCTGAGTTCATCCCCAGGTGTGGTGCCTTAAGAATGGGCCACTTAGGGAGTCCGGCACAAGGATCCAGCACAAGGATCCCGGATTGAGCCCCCGGCTCCCCACATGTAGGGGAGTCCCTTCACAGGTGGTGAAGGAGGTCTGTAGGTGTCTATCTTTCTCTTCCCCCTTCTGTCTCCCCCTCCTCTCTCCATTTCTCTGTGTCCTACCTAACAACAACAACAACAATAACTACAACAACAATGAAAAACAAGGGCAACAAAAAGGGAAAAATAAATAAATATATATATATAAAAGATGAGCCACTTAATGGGTCCTTGTGTTTTAACCAGTGTCTTTGTGTAGAACCCGCATACATTTAAGTCTAGTGCTAGACACACAGGAGATGGTCACTAAATACGCCACTAGCATCACTTAAATTCACTGTCTCCAGTGTCTGCTATAGACTATTGTTCCCTTTAACTACAATGTCTTTCTTCAGAGAGGAAAAACGCCAATATAGTCCCCTCTGCTAAAATTAAAAGGTGTAATAGCAATTTAAAGTTAATTAAAAAAACAAACTGATTCATTATGAATTTGAACCAAGATCTTATTCTGCAGATTTTCATGGTCACCCTGAAAAGGCACATGAGATAATAATAATAAAATAATAATAATAATAATAATAGCAGCTGCTTGCCAAAACAAAGTGACTATGGGCTAAGGAACTGGCTCCCTCCAGTACCCAGGACTATACAGGATCACCCGTGATAATGTGCCAGATCATAGTAGAAGCTGGCAAGGAGGGCAGGGAAGATAACATAATGGTTATTCAAACAGACTTTTATGCCCGAGACTCCAAGGCCCCAGATTCAGTCCCCCACACCAACATAAGCCAGAGCTGAGTGCTGCTCTTGTAAACAAAACAAAACAAGCCCAGGCAAGACCCTTGGATCTGCTCCCTTCAGACCTAATCCACATGTTGGACATGGAGATCTTGACCCAATCTTCTTGTTATGACTTACCCACAGCTTCTCAACAGTACCTGGTATTGTCTTCTCTCTTCGTTCCTCTCTGTACTCTCTCTTTTAACCTTATTTTAATTTCTTCCTTTCTATACCTACATAACAGATAACAGCACATAGAAGAAATGAAATCTTCTGTCTACATGATAGGAAATTGTCGAAACTAATCCATCCTGTATTACATAAATGTAACAAAAATTTAGGAAACAAACAGAAAAGATCCAAGCTTCCCTGAGTCAGTGACCTCTATACCATATAGAGCAGTGTAATAAGGAAATCATAGGTCTTTTTGTATGAATTATGTTTTGCTATAGTCCGATGCAGTTATAATTCAGCAAGCAACCCCGAGGAGGAAAACAAAAAAACAAAAAAGCCAAGAATGAAAGCATCAGACTTCCTGATCCCAAGTTATACTACAAGGCTATTATAATCAAAACTGGTACCAAAACAAAAGCAGATGCACAGACCAAAGGAATAGAGCCCAGAAATAAGACCTCATACCTACAGACAACTTTTTTTTTTTTTTTTTTTTTTTGCCAGTAATGCTTTTTGGACTCTGCTCTGCTCTTTTTTTAAAATTTATTTTAAAAAGGAGACATTAACAAAATGACAACTAATTTTGAACAAAGGGTCGAAGAATATTAAAAGAATCTTTTCAACAGATGGTGCTGGGGAAATTGGGTTACTATGCAGCAGGACTACTATGTATAACCGTGCACAACAGTCAACTTGGATGTTAAACCAGAAACCATCAACTACATGGAGGAAAAAACTGGTAGGATACTCCATGTTTGTTTCAGAAATGTTTCTGAAAAATCAAGACAATCATTATCACATGTGATTAGAAATTATATCCATGTGGTAGTGATTGACTTCTAAAACATTATTGCCCTAATAAAACCTTTTTGAAAAGTCTCAACTGTTTCCCATAACTGACTTCACTAGATTTCATTTTATTTTATTTATTTATTTATTTATTATTTATTTATTATTATTTATATTATTTATTATATTATTATATATTATATTATTATATTATTTATTATTTATATTATTTATATTATTTATTATATCTATTTATTATTTATTTATTATTTATTATTTATTTATTATTTATTTATTATTTATTTATTTTATTTATTTATTTTATTTTGTTTATTTTATTTTATTTATTTCATTTATTTTATTTTATTTTATTTTATTTTATTTCATTTATTTTATTTTTTATTTATTTCATTTATTTTATTTATTTCATTTTATTTTATTTATTTTATTTTATTTATTTTATTGCCACCAGGTTTATTGCTGGGGCTCAGTGCCTGTATAACAAATCTCAGTGCCTGTATAACAAATCCACCACTCCTGATGGCCATTCTTTTTTTTTTAATTAGGTAGGAGAGAAATAGAAGGAGATAGAGAGGGAGAGAAAAAGAGATAGAGAGATAGAGAGGGAGAGAAAAAGAGACCTGCTTAACTGCTAATGAAGCTTTCCCTCTGCAGATGGGGACCAAGGGCTGGAACCCAGATTCTTTGCATATGATGATGCAGCCCCAAAGCAGGGAATCTTAAGCAAAAGTGAGTACACCTACTTTAAGTGGGGAAAGTGTGCCACCTTCTGGTAGTAGACTTCAGTGATTTGATTCAATTCTAATCTACCTCCCCTGTGTCTGATCTTCTTTCCCTAGTATTTTGTGGAGTTAAAACTAAGGGAGAGGGTAGGTGAAAAAGCTTACTTAGTGAAGATAACTTCAGTGCTGTAGTCTCTCTCTCTCTCTCTCTCTCTCTCTCTCTCTCTCTCTCTCCCTCGCGCGCGCGCTCTCCCCCCCCTTTCTCCTGCTTCATCTGTCCTACATTAAAAAAGAACAAAAAACATCCTTTTCAGCAGTAATTTAAAATATTTGTAAAGATGCGGAAACAACTTCGGTAGGGGAGAGGAGGAATGTAGTAACTTAATCAAATTATGTGTGGGTATGAAAATACTTTGGGGGGGCAGGGGAGAAAATATAATCATTATGCTCCTGCCTGAGGCTATGTCCTAGGTTCAATCCCCTGCACCACCATAAGCCAGAGCTGAGCTGTGGTCTGATGAAAAAAACTGAAAGGAGAGTAAGAAAGAAAGAAAATATTCTGGAAATCTGATAGCTTTGTAAAAACAATATTAAACCATTAATAAAAACAAAATTAAAAGATACTTGAAAAACCATTATATCCAGGAGGTCCTGGATATATTGTCTTAAATAAGGTAATTCTCCCCTTTGTTATGAGATTAATGTATAGTTCTGTAAATTTAGTCCCATAAGGATTTGTACTAGAAAGGAGCTAGTGATCAGCATAAAAAGGGTTTTATTTTCCATTTATTATTTATTATTTTTAATTTGTAGATCAATCTAACACCAAGTATGAACCAAAATTCTTTTTCTTTTCTTGCCTTCAGGGTTATTGCTGGGGCTCAGTGCCTGCACCACGAATCCACTACTCCTGGAGGCCACTTTTGTTGCACTTGTTGTCATTATTATTATTATTATTGCTGTTGTTGTTGGATAGGACAGAGAGAAATTAAGAGAGATGGGGAGATAGAGAGGAAGAGAGAAAGACACCTACAGAACTGCTTCACCTCCTGTGAAGAGACCCCTCTGCAGGTGGGGAGCCGGGGGCTTGAACCAGGATTTTTTTTTAAATAATTTATTTCTTTATTGGGGAATTAATGTTTTACATTAAACAGTAAATACAATAGTTTGTACATGCATAACATTCCCCAGATTCCCATTTAACAATACAACCCCCACTATGTCATTCATCATCTTTCATGGACCTGTATTCTACCCACCCACCCACCCACCCCCCGAGTCTTTTACTTTGGTGCAATACTCCAATTTCATTTCAGGTTCGACTTGTGTTTTCTTTTCTAATCTTGTTTTTCAACTTCGGCCTGAGAGTGAGATCATCCCATATTCAGCCTTCTGTTTCTGACTTATTTCACTCAACATGATTTTTTCAAGGTTCATCCAAGATCGGCTGAAAACGGTGAAGTCACCATTTTTTACAGCTGAGTAGTATTCCATTGTGTATATATACCACAACTTGCTCAGCCACTCATCTGTTGTTGGACACCTGGGGTGCTTCCAGGTTTTGGCTATTACAAATTGTGCTGCCAAGAACATATGTGTACACAGATCTTTTTGGATGGATGTGTTGGGTTCCTTAGGATATATCCCCAGGAGGGGAATTGCAGGGTCATAGGGTAGGTCCATTTCTAGCCTTCTGAGAGTTCTCCAGACTGTTCTCCACAGAGGTTGGACCAATTGACATTCCCACCAGCAGTGCAGGAGAAACCAGGATTCTTATGCTGGTCCTTGCACTTCCTGTTATGTGTGCTTAACCCGCTGCGCTACCACCGGACCCCCGGGACCAAAATTCTTTACGGGGTGCAGAAAGTAGAAGGTCTGGCTTCTGTAATTGTTTCTCCGTTGGATAAAGGCATGGGCAGGTCCATCATAAAAAAGACTTTCGGGAGTCAGGCGGTAGCCCAGCGGGTTAAGCACACGTGGCGCAAAGCCCAAGGACCAGCATAAGGATTCCGGTTCAAGCCCCAGGCTCTCCACCTGCAGGGGAGTCTCTTCACAGGCGGTGAAGCAGGTCTGCAGATGTCTTTCTCTCCCCCTCTCTGTCTTCCCCTCCTCTCTCCATTTCTCTCTATTCTAGCCAACAATGACAACATCAACAACAACAAGGATAACTACAAGAATAAAACAAGGGCAACAAAAGGGAATGAATAAATAAGTATTTTTTAAAAAAAGACTTTTAGAGGGACAAGGCTGGGCAAAGACATAGGTGAAAAAGCACAAAGCCTGCTCAATATATTCTAAGATGATTAGAGGGCATGTAGATATTAAGGAAATGTTTAAAATCTTATATAGATTTCTTAATATTTTATTTATTTTATTGTAATGAGGGATGCAGAGATACATAGACCAGATCATTGTTCACTTCTTGCTTATGGTGGTGCTAGAGATTGAAGCTAGGAAATCAGAACTTCAGGCATGAAAGCCTTTTGCATAACCACTGTGTTACCTTCCCTGCCTGTTTTAGATTTCTAAATGATCAGGTTTTTCATGTGGTGTTGGATATCAAACTCAATCTCACACATGCAAGACACTTCTGCCACTGAACTATATCCTCAGTCGTGAATTAATCTGATTTACACAGTATTGCAATTTAAGTATTTTAAGATTGTTATTTTTTTTAAAAAATTGCAATTTCTAATTAGCAGGTTTTATTTTTCTTTTTCCAGGGGTATGGGGAGAGCAAGAAAGTAAAGATAACAAAACCACACCCATCATAAAGATTTCAAACACCTTATGCTAAGTTTTCACCCAGAGTTTAAACTGAAGATTTTCCCCTCCAACTGTATTTGTAAGCAAAGACTTTTCTTTCTTTTTTTTTTTATTTAAGAAAGGATTAATTAACAAAACCATAGGGTAGGAGGGGTACAACTCCACACAATTCCCACCACCCATTCTTCATATCCCATCCCCTCTCCTGATAGCTTTCCCATTCTCTATCCCTCTGGGAGCATGGACCCAGGGTCATTGTGGGGTGCAGAAGGTGGAAGGTCTGGCTTCTGTAATTGCTTCCCCGCCGAACATGGGTGTTGACTGGTCAGTCCATACTCCCAGTCTGCCTCTCTCTTTCCCTAGTAGGGTGTGTCTCTGGGAAAGGGGAGCTCCAGGACACATTGGTGGGGTGTAAACAAAGACTTTTCAAACTACATGAGCTAGTTCAATGCTAACTTTAGCAGCTCTGGTTTTCTGACAGCAGCATATCTGTTTTACCCGACACTTAAGGTATAAAACAGGAGTTCCCTAACATCAGAGCAAAGGGAAAATAAGTTTTATTGCGTTATATAAAAATATTTCCAAAGATGGAGAGGGTCTACTAACATGCAGCCCACCAAATGGAGAAGAAAATACCACTCAGACCAAGGCATGTTATTGTAATATTTCAGATATGAGGAAAGATAAATATTCAAGTTTTTTTTTCAATTATTTTTATGTCTCTTTTCCTTCAGGAAGCTTCAAGAAAATTATCCCTAGAAAGACAGAGAAAGAATAAGGAGGGACTGGACAGCCAGCACCAAAATCAAGAGGACAGATGTCCAGTGGGTGGGTGGGGGGCGGGTAACCAAAGACAGTTGTAAAGGGTGAACAGAGACACATTTAACAGCAGTGACCAAAGAGACCATTCTTTTTTTTTTTTTTATTAAAGAAAGGATTAATTAACAAAACCATAGGGTAGGAGGGGTACAACTCCACAGAATTCCCGCCACCCAATCTCCATAACCCACCCCCTCCCCTGATAGCTTTCCCATTCTCTATCTCTCTGGGAGCATGGACCCAGGGTCATTGAGGGTTGCAGAAGGTAGAAGGTCTGGCTTCTGTAATTGCTTCCTCGCTGAACATGGGCGTTGACTGGTAGGTCCATACTCATAGTCTGCCTCTCTCTTTCCCTAGTAGGATGGGTCTCTGGGGAAGCTGAGCTCCAGGACACATTGGTGGTGTAAGAGACCATTCTTAATTTCAGAAGGTCCACATTTTGTAATGTCTATGAAATGTATAGGGTTGATTGTTGCTGAGGAGTTATTCTGATGCAGTCTCCGCCCCCAGGTTTTACTACGCCCCCGCGAAACCCTAGCATTGCCCCCTTCAACCAATCCTGGCCCTATACGTCACCCCTGGTTGTCGCCCAATAAAAAGCCCCCTCACGACCCCTCTCTCTGGGCTCTCAGCTCTCCCTCTCTGAGGTCTCGCTCCCTGCTCTCCCCCCGTGGTCGGCCATTGCTGGCTGGCTCCACGTGGTCTGAACCAAACCCCCCCCCATCCTATAATAAAGATTTGTGTACCCCTTTGCTCTGGACGTCCGCTCTCTTCTCCGCGGTGCAGCCTGACACCAGACCACCACAACAACATCTGGCACCCATCGTGTTCCGTACCCACACCACGCCCGGCCTGAGGTCTCCGAAACCACCCAGACACAGGTAAGTGGCATCCGCCCACTTCTGTGGCCCTGCGTTTCCCTCCACCATGGGAAATTTCTCGTTTTATGAGGAGGTGTCCCAGTCATTATCTCTTGACCTGGGACAGATTCGCGCTGTCATAAACGGTTTAATTTTCGCTACCCCTTGGATTTTTTTAACTGTGGTCGCCACTTTCAAGATATGTAAAATGTGGTATGCCATAAGGATAAGTGACCTTGAGGCTGAGGTACGAGAGTTAAATCACATGTGCTTAAGACTTAGACATCCTAAGCGATCAGCGGCTAAACCCAAGAATTCCGTTCCCACAGACACGCACAAGTGTTTGGACGCTCCTCCTCTGACCCCGCCCCCTTCCACCCCGTTTCAGCTCCGCCTGAGGTTTCTGCGTCCCTGACCCCGCCCCCGGCCCCTGCCTCCCCAGTTTCAGTTCCACCTGAGGTTTCTGCGACCCTGAACCCCACCCCCACCCCTGCTGCCCCGGTTTTAGCTCCGCCTGCAGCTTCCGTGTTCCTGACCCTGCCCCAGGCCCCTGCCCCCCGGTTTCAGCTCCGCCTGCAGCTTCTACATTCCTGAACCCCCCCTGCCCCTGCCCCTGCCCCTGCCCCTGCTGCCCTGGTTTCAGCTTCGCCTGCAGCTTCCATGTTCCTGACCCCGCCCCCAGCCCCTGCCCTTGCGGTTTCAGCTCTGCCTGAGGCTTCCTCGTCCCTGACCCCGACCCCTGCTGATACGTTACCATTAAGGGACCTAGTGGCTGAGATACAAGAGCTAAAGGATATTTTTTCAGCATTTAAGGATTTTAAACCATGTGCAGTCCACCCCGGGAGCTCCGCCCCCGTAGATATGCGTTTAGTCTCCCCTGCAGCCACTACAGCAGTTTCTATGGCACTTTCCACTTCTGTAGCTCCCTCTCCCGCGCCATCGGACCAAATCCACACATTCCCGGTAAACTTGGCCCCTTCTAAACAAAACCCTCAGCCGTGGCAGCCATATTCCTCTAAAGATCTTGGAACACTCAGATAAGCACTCAGGGAGGACAGAATGCATTCTCCATGGACCATGTCTGTCTTGAGGAGTTTTTACCAGCATTTAAATACACCACAAGACTGGAAAGATCTGGATCGTGCTGCACTCCCAGACCCACTCTATCTTCAGTGGCAGGCATGCTTCCGCGATGAGTGCTCTAGGCAATCGCAGGAAAATAGTAAAAAACAGGTAGAATGGAATTCTGATGCTTTGTTTGGAGCAGGAGCTTATGAATCTGGAGCTCAGCAGGCAGAAGCCAAGTTTCCAACCAGTTATTTTGAACAGGTACGCATCTGTGCAACACAAGCATGGGAAAGGGTGACCACACCCGATGTAGATCCGTCAGCTCCCATTAACTCTTTTCACCAAGGCTCTGATGAATCATTGGCGAGCTTCATCTCAAGGGTGAAGAGAAGCTTAGAGAGAAAGGTTTATAATCCTGACGTCCGCAAACTACTCCTGCGCTCTATTGTCTGGGAAGGCATGACACCACAATTCCGTCAGGTATGCCTTAATCTTAAACACCTACACCCAGATAATTGGATTCTAGCAACACAGGAACTTACATCAGGCAATTATGGGGCACCCGCTACAACGCAGGTCTATGCAGTTGCCCCACGTAAGCAAAACGGGGCCTGCTTTCAGTGCGGTCGCCAAGGACATTGGCGTAACCAATGTCCTGAT
Organism: Erinaceus europaeus; assembly: GCF_950295315.1. NCBI lineage: Eukaryota > Metazoa > Chordata > Mammalia > Eulipotyphla > Erinaceidae > Erinaceus > Erinaceus europaeus. The sequence goes on from NC_080172.1 coordinate 90,381,955, forward strand.
AAGTTGCGACCACGCCTCCAGTCAGGGAAACCACGCCTCCAGCCAGAGCAACCCCGCTTTCAGTCAGGGAGCCAGAGACCACGTACTGTTTGTCCAAAATGTCGTAAGGGGTTTCATTGGAAGAGAGATTGTTGGTCCCAATTTCATAAAGATGGTTCGCCCCTGAACGGTACAAATTCGGGGATTTTGTGGACCACTCCTGTTTTAGAACGGGGCCACCCTTCTATGACAGTAAAGATTGGCAATATTCCTTTTAAATTTTTTATTGACACGGGGGCAGAAAAGACGATTTTAAGGCAAGAAGAGGTCAAGATTGGGAACTTATCCCTGGACCCAGTTTACATGGAATAGGAGGGATGACCAGAGCATTTTGCACATGAGACTCGCTCATGTGGGAAGACCCAGAAGGTTCTACCGGACACTTCCGCCCTTTGGTAGCTAATATTAGCACCAACTTACTGGGCAGGGATCTTCTGGAATGTCTTGATGTTAGGATATCCACAGACGCCTCTGCAGAGCGTAAAACTCGTTCCCGCGATACCAGGCCTATTCAGCACCCACAATACTAAATGCCACTGTTCGTAGCCAAACACCCCGCTTAAGCTGGCTTTCTAATGAGCCTGTCTGGGTGGAACAGTGGCCTTTACCTAGGGATAAGCTAAAAATTTTAAAAGAGCTCGTCCGAGAGCAGTTGTCCTTGGGACACATTCGTCATTCTCGAAGCCCATGGAATACTCCTGTCTTTGTGATTAAAAAGCGCTCGGGAAAATGGCGCCTCCTTGAAGATCTCCATGCAGTAAATAAAACCATGCAGGTCTGGGGCTCCCCCCAAAAGGGTTTGCCTCTTGCTTCTGCAATTCCCACGGGAATTCCAATCATAGCTATTGATATACAAGATTGTTTTTTCTCTATCCCCTTGCATCCGCGAGATTGTAAACGTTTTGCCTTCTCTGTTCCGTCTATTAATAACGCCAGCCCTGCTGATAGATTTGAATGGGTGGTGCTGCCCCAGGGTATGGCCAATAGTCCTACAATTTGTCAGGAGGCTGTTAAATCTGCCCTTGTCCCATATATTCATAAGGGCCTCAATATTTTTCATTATACAGATGATATTTTAATATGGGGAAAATCAGATACAGATCTCTATGCCTTACGTGATTTTCTCATTCCTGCATTAAAGAAAAGTGGCCTTAATGTAGCCCCTGAGAAGATACAGCTAATCCCTCCAATATCCTTCCTAGGTTCAGAGATTTCTCTAACACAAATTCGTCCCTTAAAACCTAATGTTACCTTCCCTTCTAACCTTACTCTTGCTTCTTTACAAAGTTTTCTAGAAAATTTAAATTGGCTTAGGCAGTATCTCTATCTGCCCACAAGCTGCCTCCAACCACTGTTTGACCTGTTGAAAGGAAACAAACAGCCCTCTTCAAAACGTAAGTTAACTCCTGAGGCCTCCTTGGCACTAGAAAGGGTTAACCAGGCCCTCCAGGACATGCACCTTGTTCGATTCTCTCCCTCCTCTCCGGTAAACCTTCTAATCTTCAACTCCACCCCCACAGTAGTAGGGGCATTGTGGCAAGACCATGGGGTTCTCGAATGGCTTCACACGCCAGTAGGAGGAGCTCCAAGCCTCCTCACTGAGATAGATGTGTTAGCATTCATGGTTCGCCAAGGGAGAAATAGGTCTGTGCAGGTCTTAGGGAAAGAACCGGATTTAATCATTCTGCCCTTTTCTCTCACAGATACAGAGTGGCTTATACGCCATCATTCCCGCTTTGCCATAAGCTTCGTGGGGTTTCCAGGACAAATAGATAACCATTTGCCTTCTAATAAATTGATAGCTTCTTTACCTCTTCTGCCTCTACTAGCACCTAAACTTTTCTCTCGGGATCCCATTCCCTCTGCTCCTACAATCTTTAGTGATGGCGGAAAAAGGGGAGCTGCTGCCCTTATATATTACCCAGACAAACAATCTCCTAAACCTCTCTTTACTGAGCTTCCTGATAATTCCCCTCAGTACAAAGAACTTTATGCTGTTTTTCTTGCACTAAAAGCTGTACCAGAATCCTTCAACCTTTTTTCTGACAGTGTGTATACTGTTAACTTACTTCCATGGCTTGCTCGTTCTTATGTGAAAATTGATGACAACCCACTTTCCCCTCTCTTGATTCAAATCGCCTCTATGCTCTGTTCTCGAACCCAACCACTGTATATTCAACACCTTCGTTCCCACAGCCCTCTTCCTGGTTCCCTGTCCGAAGGGAATGCCGCAGTTGACCGCCTTGCCTCCACAGGAACTTTCCCAGTCTCTGTCTCTGATCCTGCTAATTTTCATTCTCTAACCCATGTTAATCTTAAAGGCCTTCGAGCTCGATTCCCTGATATTCCTGTACCACAGTTAAAACATATCCTCGCTACATGGTCTTCTTGTGCAAGTCTCATAAAGACACCTGCTATCCAGACCCTTGGGGTTAACCCCCGAGGTTTAAAAGCTAATGCTATTTGGCAAATTGATGTCACCCACATACCAAACTTTGGCAAACAAAAATATGTGTTTGTCTCAATTGATACCTTTTCTAAATTTATGTGGGCTACAGTTCAGACAGGAGATGCTAAAAAGCTTGTAAGCCATATGCTCTCTTGTTTTGCCGTTATGGAGGTCCCATTATTTTTGAAAACAGACAATGCACCTATGTTTACAAGCAAACAATTTAAAGATTTTTGTTCCCTCTGGAATATTACTCATACCATGGGCATTCCCTACAATCCACAGGGACAAGGCATTGTCGAGAGGGCCCATCAAACTCTGAAGGCTCAACTAAATAAAGATAAAGTAGGAACATACCCCCCCAATATCCAGCTAGCAAAAGCCTTAACTACGTTAAATCTCTTTAATATTTACAATAACTCGGCCTTATCCCCTATTATTCTTCACTGGCAAACACCATCTACCCTCCCATCTATTAAGGTCAAATGGAGAGACCCACTCGATAAAATTTGGAAAGGGCCTGACCCATTATTGACCATGGGAAGGGGTTTCGCATGCATTTTCCCTCAAAATTTCTCTAAACCTGTCTGGGTTCCTGCCCGCCATGTCCGACAATACCCGCAGGATGGCGCTGTTATTCCTGAAGAACAAGAAATACTACAAGAGGACCAGATACAGGATACATCCCAGGACCCATAATATGACATGGCAGAACCTACAAAATCTGGCTCACAGATACCTCTCTCCTACCCTTTCCCTGTATGTCTTATGTTATAACTGGCCAGTTGTTTTTGTGAGTGAGTGTGTTGAATGACAAAAAAAAAAATTTTTTTGCATGACCCATCTGCTTGGAGTACTCTAAAAGGTAATTGGCTTTATATAAAAATGCTGGACGCAGCCAAAGTTTCTGGAGACGTCCAGAAACATTCCAAAAATTTTTTTTCTTTCTCCCTCTTTTGAATTTTATATATAGTTTTGGTATATATGTAAGTGTTTAGTCTTAAACTGTGTGACTAATGACAGATTTAAATTTGTTTTTAAATAATGTGTTTTTATAACAAAAGTTCTTTTTCCTCCAGTTTGTTATAACTAAATGTTTATGGGTATGTCTCAAGTTTGGTAACACTAACTTAACGGTCAAAAGTGTAACCCTACAGCTACACTTTTACCAGACAAGGTAAAAATTAATTTGTTAAGATAACTTACTATTTAGGTAAAAGTCTAAATGTTCAACGTGACTATTCATTCCCAAAACTAAACTATGTAAATTTTATATACAGGACACCTTTGAAGGGCCCCCAAAGGTGCCCTGTAAACTATCTTGTGGAAATTAATCCACAACAGATCTGGCATCAATCTGGCACTGTAAACGTTAAAATCATTGTCACGAATATGCGTTAACTCTCTAAGCATACATATTTTAGCTAAAATTGGTCTCAAGATCCTGCAGTAGAGGCTGCTACAGGAGGTCACATTAGATGACCTTTAAATAAAATCATAAAGAGATTCTAAACCAATTATAATCATCGAGGTATCAACTATAACAAACCTATAACTTGTTACAAGTTCAAATTAACCACGAGAAGCAGATTGTGTTTCTTTCACAGGAATCCTGGAAAAACCATCTGAACCCCTGCACACCCTGACGTCACCCACTAGATGGCATGACTACCGTGGCACACCCCCCGAAACCCTATATGTCACTCAACGCGATCTGAAGAACCTGATACACAGACTCCAAGGACAGAACTTTCTTCATGCCTGGTTACCGTTCCTGCTTCTGACCTGCTTGTCACGTGTTGGCAGTTCCAGCTGGCTATCTACAGAAAAGCAACATTCCAGCGGCTGACCTTCCTCATGCAGCGTTGCATCCCCTGCCAATTCTTCCCCTAGCCATCTACTTCAGACTGAGACTTGTATCGGACTTTCTGACATACCCTATATACATTTTACACAATTTTGAAGCAGCTTATTTCCCTTCATGCTGCTGGTTTTTCATAGACTGATCCTGAGTAATTCATAGACTTTACAGACTGTTGCCTTGAGGACTATACAATGCCAAATAGCCCCTCTGTTTGGTGGGTCATGCCTCCCGCCTCCCCCTCATTATGTACCCTTGCCCCTTTCCCCACCCAAGCAGGGAATGTTCCTTTACACACCAATCCTTCCCTTCACACCACACTGGCTTTTACTTCTCCCCTACTTGTCCCTTCCTATTTTGTTATATCATTTAGGCTTATGCCCAAAAGGTTTCTGCCCCATGATAGTCTTTTACAGACTTTGTACATCTTATGCAATTACTAGATAGAAAGATAGAAAAGATGTAGAGATATTGTGAAGAGATGGTTGAGCAGGCTGCGCTTAAACCTATGAGATGAGTCTCTCCAGGTAAGTCTCTCTCTCTAAAGAGGGGTTGAGCACAGGAGGACGCATAAATCTCACAAGGTTCACAGTCATTTAAGCCTTCCCTCCTCCACAGAAAGTCCTACATCTTGCCACCTGAGCATGGCATTCCTCTAAAACATTTAAGCCTGCTCCATTCCATTTTTCTTTACTGTGTCCATTTAGATATAAAGGGATAGGAGGAGATGTTGCTGAGGAGTTATTCTGATGCAGTCTCTGCCCCCAGGTTTTACTACGCCCCCGCGAAACCCTAGCATTGCCCCCTTCAACCAATCCTGGCCCTATACGTCACCCCTGGTTGTCGCCCAATAAAAAGCCCTCTCACGCCCCCCCCCCCTCTCTGGGCTCTCAGCTCTCCCTCTCTGAGGTCTCGCTCCCTGCTCTCCCCCCGTGGTCGGCCATTGCTGGCTGGCTCCACGTGGTCTGAACCAACCCCCCCCCCCCATCCTATAATAAAGATTTGTGTACCCCTTTGCTCTGGACGTCCGCTCTCTTCTCCGCGGTGCAGCCCGACACCAGACCACCACCACAACAGTTGATATTGCTCTACTTTCTTTCTACAAACCAATCATGTATCAGATTTTTTCTGTCTCTGAATCTAAGAGAATGATTGTGTTCACTTTCTAGGTCTGTATAAATGTATTGCTATGAAAACATGGTTGCCTAGATACACGAATGAGCCTTATAATCCAGAATCAATAACAAAGTTATTCAACAACATTCCTAAGATTAATCCAGCTACCTGGGATGGGACATTAACCCTGGGCATGTACTAGTACTCTTTTAATATTTATTAATTTCCTTTTTGTTTAGCTTGTTTTTATTGTAGCTATTGTTGTTATTGATGTCGTTTGCTGTTGGGTAGGACAGAGAGAAATGGAGAGAGGAAAGGAAGACAGAGGGGGAAAGAAAGACAGACACCTGCAGACCAGCTTCACCTCTTGTGAAGGGACTCCCCTGCAGGTGGGGAGCTGGGGCTCGAACCAGGATCCTCACGCCAGTCCTTGCGCTTTGTGCCACCTACGCTTAACCCGCTGCGCTACCACCCAGCTCCCAGTAGTAATCCTCTTAATGTCTACAAGATCTCTATGATGTGGTTACTGCTCCCATTATACACCTAAGGAGGATAAAAATTCCATTAGCAAATCTGACTCTGGCTGTATTTATGGCAAAAGGAAATTAAATCTTCCATTGCTTTTTATTTTTCCAGGACTCTAGGCCAACTTTTTCATATAAAGAGAGCAAACCTAAAAAAGACATCATGAAGTACTTAATTATTTTCTGGGGCCAGGTGGTGGCACACACGTGGTTAATTGCATATGCTACAATGCCTGAGGGCCCAGGTTTGAGCTCCTAGTCCCCACCCTGCAGGGGAAATGCTTCATGAGTGGTGAAACAGGGCTGCAGGTGTTTCTCTGTCTCTCTTCCTTTCTGTCCCTCCTCCCCACTCAAGTTCTGGCTGTCTCTATCCTATAAATAAAGATAATAAAAAAATTTTTTTAATCAAATATTTTCTACTTAGACCTAGATACCCTCAGTTATTCTAAGGCTAACCTTGTCAGATAAAGTAAACACTACAAAAGCTAGATAAGGACAAGAGACCAGCACACTTTAATGATGGCCCTTTTGGTCACTACCAGGCCACCCTATCATATGGAGCCCTAGTCAGAGAATCCTGGGATTCCTACACAGATATGATGAGCCTAGACCCCACTTTCTTACAGATCCCTCTCTCCACCATCACTGGTCATCTCCACCAGGAACATCATAAACCCTTTTGTTGACCTCTATAGGACTTGCCCTCAATGTGGAACAACAGTGGTAGAAACTGCCCCATTCCCTGTAGGGAGGCTGGGTCGACATACTCTGCCACTTGAGGGTCCTGAAATGAGTGCAGCCTAGAATGTTCCTAGCTATGACCATGGAATGCAAGCTCAGACTAACAGGGATATAGGGGTTTCACAGGCTCCTTGCTAAATATGAATAGACATGGACCCTACATCAGACTGATGAGGTTTACAGTTAATGGTATTTATATCCTTTTCCCATATTTGGGAGCTACTCTCTGCCCTGATCCAGCTTTCTTGTCCTATCCTAAAACTCTTGACACCAACTTCCCAGACAGTACTTTTAGCCCACCAGCATGTCAGTCTCAAGCAAAAATTAGTAAAGTCATGAGCCCCTTCAAATATATCTAAAACAGACTCCTGGCCTCTGACAACATGAAAACCTCAAATCTCATCTGCTATACTTTTGCCTTTAGGTTCCCAATTATTAAACAACCTGTTCTACTTTATATCTTAATGCTTTTCGGCCATCAAGTTGCAAATGCTACCATGACACCAGCCTAACTTCCCTGGGCAGATGACCTCATCAATGTGTCCTGGAACCCCCACCTCCCCAGAGCCCTACAGGCTGCGAGTATGGATCGACCTGTCAGTGCCCATGTCCAGCAGAGAAGCAATTATAGAAGCCAGACCTCCCACCTTCTGCACCCTATAAAGATCTTTGGTCCATTCTCCCAGAGGGATAAAGACTAGGAAACCTTTCAGTGGAGGGGATGGGATATGGAACTCTGGTAGTGGGAATTATATGTAATTCTATCCCACAACTTGTTGATCATTATTAAATCACTAATAAAAAGAATTGGAAAATGCCCAAAAAATAAATAAAAGAGAAAGAACAAGACACCACTACACTGATGCTTCCCCCAGTGTTCTGTAGTACTTGGATGTGATGTGGCATGGGTTGAAGCCTGAGTCTTAAACATAGCAGTGCAGGCATCCTACCAGCTGAACTATCTGCTGGGCCCCTTTCACTATTTTTTTTCCCTTTAGGAAGGTCTCCATTTTGTGTACTGGTAAATAGTACAGGTATGTATTTCAATGCTCTGTGATGACTTTATTTTTTATACAAAGAGAGGGAGAGAAAGAGTAAAAAAGACCACTGCACTGAAAAGTTCTCTAATGAGTGGGGGGCCAGATTCGAACCTGCATCACACACACGACAGAGCAAACACACCAGCCAAGTGAGCTATTTTGCCAGTCTGGCTGTGGCTTGTTCAAAGGCTCATAAATTTAAGGACAAAATGAGAAGCTGCCTTTTAAGCAATCACATTGTAGTACAGCACAGCCATGTCACTCACATGTTACCTACAGATGCTTTTCCACGTCAGCTCATGAAGAGTTACCAGTTGCTACAGAAATATTTATTAATCCTTGACTTTGAGTATTAATGAAACTTTCGAATAGGAAAAAAGAAAAAGGGAAGAAGGAAGAAAAAGAAAGAAAAGAGCTCATGGCAGAATAGGCAGATAAGGGCAAATTTTAAGAAGGATGTAGGTATAGGAGTTATAGAAAGATATGGATCTCAGGGACACAGGTGGTGGCACATCTGATTGAGTGCACATGTTACAGTGTACAAGGACCCAGGTTCGAGTCCTCACTCTCCACCTGCAGGGGGAAAGCTTTGTGAGTGGTGAAGTAGTGCTGCAGGTGTCTCACTGTCTCTCTCCTTCACTATCCCTTTCCCTCTTGATTTCTGGCTGTCTCTATCCAATAAAGATAATAAAAAGATTTTTTAAGTTAAAAAGACATGTGGATCTCACATTATTACTACTCCTACCCCAATTCCAATCAGTTGCCAAAGAAAATGTTCCAAAAATATGAACAATGAGGTGTTTTCCCCATCAAACGTGTATTCCAGTTTTATGATAGGACAGGTTAAGTGTCAGTTTAGAATTTAGCCCAAAGAGAAAATTCTCTCTATATAAGAAAATTAAAACTATTTTAAACTCCCCCCAAAAAGGTTTTGAAAACTACATTAATTGATTTGATTTTCTTCAAAACTGTTTTAATGTCACACTCAACATATGGCTCAAACATCAGAAATTATATAACCAAAAACAATATAAACAAAATCTCCACCCCCAGGAGCATATTTTAAAAATAACAAAGCTAGGTAGATAATTTCAAAATTAGAAATTGTTTGAACTATGACTACACAAAAAGTTCAAATTCTAAATGAGTCCAACTATCAGACCCTGAATTTCAGGAACTAAGGATGGCTCAGTAATTATCACTATCATCATGCAAGTCAACCTTCACTGCAGAGCCATCACTGTTCAAGCCGACTGAGTCAGCAATAAGAGTCTTCAGTGCTTCTATGTTATCACATAAGCGGTTAACCTTAGGATAAGCAAAGAGTCTTTCCAGAGGTACATAAAATTTATCTCCAACACAGAAAGGTTTGGGAGAACTCTCTATGTTGGTTTTTTCAGCTTCTGTGAAGACTGGTCCATGAAATGTGATGCAGGTCTTAGAGAGGTCAATGCCATCTGACTGTTCTGACTTAGCAAATTCCCTGTCATCCTGTAGTTTCAGATTTTGAACGAATCTGTGTTTCATGCTTTGAATTTCTCGGAACACTTCATTAATCAATACAAGTTGGCGGAATTTTTTTTGCTGTAAACTCGGGTAAGAGGCTGTAAAAACCTAAATGGGGCGGGGGGGGGGGGAGAATTTAAAACCGTTAGTAACTTGCCACACTGAGAAATTAACTGCACAGGTCAACAAGACAGCTTACTTGGATGGTGTGCCTCCTTTGTCATCATGTACATACTCCAGGTGTGAGTCCAGCTCCCACTGCACCAGTGAAAGCTTTGGTGCTGTGCTATCTTTCCCCGCCCCTGCCTATCTCCCTATCTGAAAAAATAGCCAGCTTGGAGCAGTGAAGCCTCAGGAAAAGGAGGGAAGGAGGGAGTGGAAGGAGGAAGAGGAATTAACTGTATAGTGGCTTGGGATGTGGGTAGAACACAATTTCAAGCATGAAGTCCCAAGTCTAATCCTTGGCATTGCATATGCTAGAATGATGCTCTACCCCCCACACACCATTCATAATATATTATTATTAAAAAAAATCAGCTGTATCTATATTTATGTTAAATCCCACTACTAATCATAAATGTCACAATTATAATGGAAGTCAAACTGCCATCACAGAGACATTAACAAATATCTGAATTGCTTTAAAAAAATTTTAAGATCTTCCCACCTGGGAGTCGGGCTATAACGCAGTGGGTTATGTGGTGCAAAGTGCAAGGACCAGCATAAGAATCCTGGTTGGATCCCCTGGCTCCCCACCTGTAAAAGTCGCTTCACAAGCAGACCTGCAGGTGTCTATCCTCTCCCCCTCTGTCTTCCCCCCACCCCGTCTACATTTCTCTGTCCTGTACAACAACGATGACATCAATAACAGCAATAATAACTACAACAACAATGAAAAGCAAGGACAACAAAAGGGAAAATAAATATTTTTTAAAGATTTTTTAAGATTTTAAAAAAATATTTATTTCCTTTTTGTTTCCCTTGTCATTTTTATTGTTGTTGTAGTTATTTCTGTTGTTGTTGTCGTCATCATTGTTAGATAGGACAGAGAGAAATGGAGAGAGGAGGGGAAGACAGAGAGAGGGAGAGAAAGATAGACACCTGCAGACCTGCTTCACCACCCTGTGAAGTGACTCTCCTGCAGGTGGGGAGCCGGGGGATTGAACCAGGATCCACATGCCGGTCCTTGCACTTTACGCCATGTGCGCTTAACCCACTGTGCTATCGCCCGACTTCCCAATAAATATTTTAAAAAATTTTTTTAAAAAGAGATCTCTCCACCTGCAGGGAGGGGCCGCTTTGCAAGCAGTGAAGCAGGTCTCCAGGTGTCTTTCTCTCCCCTTTTTTTTTTTTTAATTTTTTTTATATTTATTTTATTTATTCCCTTTTGTTGCCCTTGTTGTTTTATTGTTGTAGTTATTATTGTTGTTGTTGTTGTTGGATAGGACAGAGAGAAATGGAGAGAGAAGGGGAAGACAGAGAGGAGGAGAGAAAGATAGACACCTGCAGACCTGCTTCACCGCCTGTGAAGCGACTCCCCTGCAGGTGGGGAGCCGGGGGTTGAACCGGGATCCTTATGCCGGTCCTTGTGCTTTGCGCCACCTGCGCTTAACCCGCTGCGCTACAGCCCGACTCCCTCTCCCCTTCTGTATTCTCCTTCTCTCTCAGTTTTTCTCTGGCCTATCAAACAATGGAAAAAAAAAAGATGGCCTCCAGGAGGAGTGGATTCATAGTGCAAGCACTGAGTCCCAGCAATAACCCTGGAGTCAAAAAAAAAAAAAAATTCCTAGATCTGCCCCACTAGGGAAAGATAGAAAAAGCAATTACAGAAGCCAGACCTTCCACCTTCTGCACCCCCCAAAATTTTTTTGGTCCATACCTCAAGAGAGGGATAAAGAATAAGGAAGCATCCCCCCAACAAAGTTATTGAACCTAGATACAGACCAGGGCCCATGATATAGGGCACATGTGCACATGTACCATAAGCTGGGGGAAATATATACCTTAAAGTACAAGTGCACAATAGTCTACAGTAACTCAATAAGTACAGCAAACAAGTAAAAAGATCTAAAAAAAAAAAAAAAAGAACTACTTAAATATTCTCTGTTTAGACCTAATCTCCTTACCTACTACCTACTTCCTATTTCACTTCCCTCAATCACTCTAAGTCTAACTCTGTCCGATAAAGCAAGCACTACAAAAGCTGAATAAGGACAAGAGACCAGCACACTTTAATGATGGCCCTTTTGGTCACTACCAGGCCACCCTATCATATGGAGCCCTAGTCAGAGAATCCTGGGATTCCTACACAGATATGATGAGCCTAGACCCCACTTTCTTACAGATCCCTCTCTCCACCATCACTGGTCATCTCCACCAGGAACAACATCATAAACCCTCTTGTGGGCCTCTATAGGACTTGCCCTCAATGTGGAACAACAGTGGTAGAAACTGCCCCATTCCCTGTAGGGAGGCAGGGTCAACATACTCTGCCACTTGAGGAAGACAGGTCTGCTGGGCATTAAGCCCTGCTCCAACGTTGATACTACGGTCTATTTACATAATCACTGTTTTGCCTGAGAGCTGCCCTGCCTGCAGGGTATTGGTTATCCCATTGGTTAGAACCTTTGCAACAGCTGCTATGTAAGCTTTCTACCTTCACGCTCTTTTCTTTTCTCCACCCCCTCTCCTAGCCATTTCCTTTTCTGACCTGCCACTACCGGTTTCTAAGATATAAAAAGCGTTGTCTCTGATCAATAAAGGCATTACATCACGTTCCCGTTCCGCCAAGAGTTCCTGGATCCTCTCTCCCGCCCACAAAGCTAGGCCGGCACAGGTCCTGAAATGAGTGCAGCCTAGAATGTTCCTAGCTATGACCATGGAATGCAAGCTCAGACTGACAGGGATGCAGAGGTTACACAGATTCCTCTGCTATATACGAATGGATATGGGGTCAGATTGATGGAGTCTACTACAGTATTTCTATACTCTTCCTATATTTGAGAGCTACTCTCTGCCCTGATCCAGCTTTCTAGTCCTATCCTAAAACTCTTGACACCAACTTCCCAGACAATACTTTTAGCCCACCTGCATGTTAGCTGTCAGGCTCAAGCAAAAATTAGTAAAGTCATGAGGCCCTTGGAATATATCTAAAACAGACTCCCTGGCCTCTGACAACATGAAAACCTCACCTGCTAGACTTTTACTGTTAGGTTCCTGATTATTAAACAACTTGTTCTGCTTTATATCTTAATGCTTTTCAGCCACCAAGTTGTAAGTGCTACCATGACACCAACCTAACTTCCCTGGGCAGATGACCTCACCAATGTGTCCTGAAACCCCCACCTCCCAGAGCCCCATCCCACTAGGGAAAGGTAGAAACAGGATGGGGGTATGGATTGACCTGTCAGTGCCCATGTCCAGCAGAGAAGCAATTATAGAAGCCAGACCTCCCACCTTCTGTTCCCCATAAAGATCTTTGGTCCATTCTCCCAGAGGGATAAAGAATAGGAAATCTTCCAACGGAGGGGAGGGGCTATGGCACTCTGGCAGTGGGAATTGTATGTAATTCCATTCCTCTTATTCCACAATCTTGCCAATCATTACTAAATCACTAGTAAAATTAAAAAAAAAAAAAAAAAAAAGAATAGGGAAGCTTCCAGTGGAGAGGATAGGACACAGAACTCTGGAGATGGGAACTGTGTGGAATTGTACCTGTTATCTTAAAATTTTGTTGTTGTTGTTTAAGATTTTTTTTATGGTTTTTTTAAAAAAATTTAATACTTTTATTTATTTATTCCCTTTTGTTGCCTTTGTTGTTTTATTGTTCTTGTTCATGATGTCGTCATTGTTGGATAGGACAGAGAGGAATGGAAAGAGAAGGGAAAGACAGGGAGAGACAGACAGACACCTGCAGACCTGCTTCACCACCTGTAAAGCGATAAAATCTTGTTAATCATTATTAAAGTACTCACAATTTAAAAAAAAAAAAATTCTAATGATCAGTCTCCTAAATCAGCTTTCTCCCCATTCACATCAACTTGATATTAAAGGGACATGGGTGGGAGAAAATTAAAGGGGGGAAGTTAACTAAAAGACAGTATGTTTACTCTTCATCTCCTTAAAGCAAGGCTCAGTTCCAACATTCATGTCCTGAGCCAAGCTGTGAAGGAATGGCTGCTGGCTTTCCTCTTTCCTGCTGAGGATGCCAACAGATTACAAAAGGGAGGTTGCTGGCACAAACAACTGAAAAGTATTCTAAGGCTCAGGCAGCCCATTCTCTCTAATATACTTGGAGCCACGGTAAAAAGCCAGGCAGTCTCAAGAGCTGCAGTAGTTCAATTCTGACAGCATTTGTGGGCATGAAGGTTTACCCTCGAATGAACCTCAAAACACGGTCATTTACAATTAATCTCTCCAGTGAGGACTGAGAATACTTACAGCTTTATAAATATGCTCACTATGGTGCTCTGAACTGCATGATTCGGTTTTTGTGATGTTTTTCTGAAAGATCCCTATCTGGGTACAGTATCCAACGTCCTCAGCTCCTGCAGGTGGTTCCCCTACACCAGTAAACTCTACTGAGTAATTGTAACGACCTGCCACATCCAAAGCCCTGAAATCAACAGGAGAGGAATCATTTTTATAAACACAGATCTATTGTTTAAGCAATGCTCAATAGAACATGAAAAAAATACCGTGAATTAAAATATTTAAGCTGTAAATTCCAACAGTGGTATATAATGTTACCACACAAGGTTTGCTTTTTTTTTTTTTTCTTTTGTGAGGTGCATAAAAGGCAATGATAGGGTCAGTTTCCTTGCTCTTTTTTTTTGCCTCCAGAGTTATTGCTGGGGCTCGGTGCCTGCATTACGAATCCAACTGCTCCTAGAAGCCATTTTTTTCCCTTTTGTTGCCCTTGTTGTTTGTTGTTGTTGTTGTTGTTATTGCTATCGTTGTTGCTGGATAGAACAAAGAAATTGAAAGAAGAGGGGAAGACAGAAAGACATCTGTAGACCTGCTTTACCGCCCGTGAAGCGACCTTGCTGCAGGTGGGGAGCAAGGGTTCGAACTGGGATCCCTACACAGGTTCTTGCACTTTGTACCATGTGCACTTAATCCTCTGCACTACCACCCGCCCCCAGTTTCTTTGCTTTTTATGAATATATATGTAAGGGGCCAGGCGGTGGTGCACCTAGTTGAGTGCACATGTTACAATGCGCAAGGACCCAGGTTCAAGCCCCCAGTCCCTACCTGCAGGAGGAAAGCTTTGCAGGTGAAGCAGTGTTGCAGGTGTCTATCTCTGTATCCCTCCCTCTTCCCTTGTTGATTTCTGGATGTCTCTAATCAGTAAATAAATAAATATAATTAATATATGTATATATTTCTTTTATTTTAATAGGACAGGGAGAAATTGAGTGGGGAGAGGAAGATAGAGAAGGAGAGACACCTGTAGCCTTGCTTCACTGCCTCTGAGATTTTCCCACCCTGAAACTGGGGGCAGGGTCTTGAGCCCAGGTCCTCATGCATGTGGGCTCAACTAGATAGGCTACCACTAGGCCCCGGGGACAATTTTTAAATATCAACAAAAATATGAAGGAAAAAGGAAAGAGAAGAGTTAAGAACAGCAATCAGGAGGTAGCTCAATAGATAAAACTCTCAAGCATGAGGTCCGCAGTTTGATCCCTGGCGCTGCAAGTACCAGAGTAAGGTCTGGCTCTCTTCCTCTCTCCTACTCTCTCACTAATAAATAAATGAAATCCTTACAAATAAATTAAATAAAAGGAGAGTTGCAGACCAGAATTTAGAGGTGAACAAGGAGACCACAAAGGCAACTATTCCTATGCCTGTTTGGGTTTGGAATTACGCGAGAAACACCGTCATCTCAAATGTTCCTTGGAAGAATTACCTGAGACCAGGACATGAGGCTCAACCTTATAGCCCCTCATCTTCTCTCACCAATATATTTCCTGGTCTCCACACTAACACTCCTGATACTTTCACGTTAATAGATATATGGTGCCTACACATTTGTTTGCCTGTGAGACCAAAGAGATGAAACAAACCCTCTAAATATGGTGGTTCCTTTATGACCTTATTACAAGCTAAGTTGCACTTACAGGGTCAATTTTATTGGAATAAAATAAATAAATTCAGCCATGTCTAAAGATCAAGATTACTTCACAGGGCTCCTGAACTCCAGTTGGGTACCACAATTCAAACAAATAAACAAAAACACTTAGGAACTCACCAGGTCTGAAACTGCAATCTGTTCCATTCAAATTTGTGATCTGAATCTCTTAAGGTCACTGTTGGAAACAGGGGATTAAATTCACAGTTTGGTGTGCTGATGACGACCATAGCTGGAGACAAGTAACCAAACACAACTTTGGGAAACATGGCCAAATCTTCCGAATCCAAATGTTCTATTCTAAAATGTGGAGGTGCATAGGTAAGAATAAAATCCAGATTTACTTGCAAATATTCTATTTACTTGTCAAAAACAACTTTTATCTCTATATTCATCTATAGCTTCTTTGAATATGCAGTAGTACTTAATATATCTAAGAATGATTATTCATCAACTCTCATTTTCTTTGCCACTGTTGCTCCTTTTTCCAGTTAATGTTCCTTGTTATCCTTGCCGGGTCTTCTCAATAGCTCTCAAAAATTTTCTGAATAAGTACTTTCCTGATATGATGTATCAGTAAAGACATGTCATTTCCTGGGCCAGTAAGACAGTTCAGCTGGGAAGGTGTCTGCTTTTTCATGTATATAATACAGGTTCAAGCCCAGCCCTATTGCACTAGAGGAAACTTCTATGCTGTGGTGTTTTTCCCTCTCTTATCTCAGTCTTAAAAAATCAGCCCAGGGTGGTAAAGTCCCAGAAATGATCAAAACCAAAACAAACACCCACCCCATACATGCCACATACACAATTTCTGTTATGGTAATCCTGTCCAAAATGCATATTCTGAGACCAAAGGGGTTGCACAGCATTAGAGCACCAGATATGAGTATGTGAAGCCTCAGAGGTACCAGGTTCAATCCATGACACCACCATATGCTAGAGCACAAAGGTGCTCTCTGGTCTCTCACTCTGTCTCATTCTGTACACATTAGGTAAACTAAACATTCCAAATAATGTCTTCAGGGTCCTAGGAAGGTAAAATTTGAATATAGTCACCAACAGCCAAAAATTGAAATTATTTTTATTAAATAATGAAAGAAAGAGTGGTTGGGGAAATAGTTCAAGCTGTGATTTGCATGCTGAGGGTTCCCAAGTTGATCCTTAGTGCCAAACGTACTAGAGTGGTGCTTTGACTTAATACTCACCCTTATGTGACACTATCTCATATGACATAAATATTTGTTTTAATGTCGTGATAGGGACCTGTTACTTAATACTCCTTAGGAAATACAAACTAAATTTATTAGGGACAAAGGACCATGATGGGTAAATAACGACCCTTAAATTGTCCCTTCAAAATTTGCATGCAGAAGGCAGTAAAAAGCTAGTCCCAACTGACATTTTTTTTTTTTTTTTACAAATAAAAAGATGGCAGGGGAGACTTAGACCTGAGGCTCCAAAGTCCAAGGTTCAACCCCACAAATCAGAGCTTAGAGGTGGGATTACATTATAATATTATAGTAATATTTATATGAAATATAATATTAGTTAATATAATTGGCAAACGCTAGAAGAAGAAGAAGTTAATATAATGACTTAAATAAAAACCTTTATTAGGATATGATTCACTAGTGCTGATCTGTGCAGATTTCTAAAGTAAATTTATACACTAAGAATTAGTTTAGAGATGAGGGGGCAGAGCTATGGTGTCCTAGTCACAGAAAGTTGACTCTCCCCCCAGAAAGCAAGTATTACAACAAAGTAACAATGAATTTCTTCAGAGAACAGCAGGTATTTCTGGTGGAGAAAGGAATGTCACTATCTGAAGATTGGTGATTGTATTTGAATAGCAAAAAGTGAAAAACAGCCCTGTGTTTTGGACAGGTACCAACCATATCTGCAGTCTATTCAAATACACATGACAAATTTAAAGGGTTTGCACAGAAGCACTCAGGGACCAAGTGTCTTTAAAAAAAAAAAAGTAACTAGTAACTCTGGACTGCAGTGTAGAGCTGTAGAAGCTAGACTCCTGACAAAACCCCCAGAGAATCAAAGAAGCCAGGGAACTGAACAGTAAACCCCTGTGTTATCAGACAGTGGGATAAAAGAGATGTCATTTGGTGTAAGATTTAAAGACAACTGGGTACCTATTTGGAGAAAAACAGCAAATGACATTCACAAAGCTGAAGATAAAAAAAAAAAAGTTTAATACTTACAATTCAATACATGTTATCAAATCAAATCCAAGCAAACGAGAATCTCTCTCCACAGCAGAACCATGATACAAGGTAATAGTCAAGTTCAGATCCCGGGGACTTAGAAAATCCCCCATGAATGGTGATAACTTGCTCCTGCAAAAGATTGTTGAAGAAGTAAAGAACACTTGAATCCAATCACCTATTGATGATATACTACTAGCTATAAAACTCTGCTGAATTACCTTTTTCCCGCATTGGTAAGTCTCACATGATCTATTTTCTATAACTTTAAATTTATTAAGGACCAGGTCTGTAGGATAACTTCCTCTAGCAGAGAAGTAATGAAGTGCCAATAACAATGTGAATACTTAATATTACTTTTATTATTAAAACTTGTGCTTTCCTAGCTCACTTTGGATCAATGACATTTCAATTCATTCAAATGAAAAAATTCTTGTAACATGCTACTGAAATCAGATGCTTGCATGGATGGATGGATGGATGAATAGAAAAACCAGACAGACAGGCATGGAGACCTGCTCTGGTTCAATCTGAAAGAGGTCATGAGCCTTTTCCTCAGTGCACTGGGACAATTAAGGTTCATGCTATAAATCATCATGGTCCCCAGCACTAAAATTTTACCATCTGAAATAGAATTTGTAACACTGACTATTATAATTACACAACTGAAGTTTTATTTTCTACACTGATAAAAAATAAGATGCAGGTGTTATCACACAATTTACACAGTCAACTGGTGTTATGACAAAGTTAACCAGTAAGCTTAAGGTTCTCATAGTGCAAAGTTTTAAAACCAGTTGTATAAAATCAACCTCTACTAAGGATAATTACTAGTATTAAGTTAATGCACAATTCTTTCAGAAATTAGACAGTACCCTTTCCATTGCAATTTATCTTCATCAATATCTACTCCAACAAGCTGTTCAATGCAACTGTGAAATTTAAGCATCCATATGAGTGAAGAATCACCACACCCCAAGTCTGCAACCTATGGATGAGACAGAATGTTATTTATAGTCATAGAGGTTAAGTAAAATCAAAAGCATTTTTCTCTTTATGAGAGGGAGTGCGCCTCATACTAAGAGCACTGAGTCTGAGAGGTGCTCACACAGGAAAGTGTCAGTCCCAGTTCAGGGCGCCAGTATGCCGGACTAGCTTCGCAGGCGGGAGACAGATGATCAGGGATTCATGGTTGAGCTGGAGAGCAATATCTCTTTATTTACAAGCGAGTGGGGATTCGGTTCAAAAACTAATCTCTAATCACAACCCCATTCTGTCCTGCATCCTTCTCCTGCCACAGCATCAGGAACAACGGAATGCATAGATAGGATAGGGGGCACCAACCAGCGAGGACTAAACCAAAATCTCCGGGGGGGGGGGGGTGGACACCAAACCAATATAACAGTATGACCATGTAAATAGACCACAACGTCAAGCAATGTAACAGAAGGGATCCCAGAAGCAGAACTAGAAGCATACCAACAGGAAAGCACACACTTGGCCATAGATGAAGAACCAGGTATGAGCCTCTGGCATCACATGGGAGTTCCGTGCATGGTACTAAGGAAAACTCCATGAACAGTGAACAGTGCTGTAGTGTCTCCTCTCTCTCACTCTCCCCTCTCTATGTCTCTTGCTCTCCTCTATCTCTCCCTCTATGACTCTACCTAAAGTTAAAAAAGAAAAAAAGTTCACAGGGAGAAGTATAAATGTGCAAGCATAAGGCCCTAGTGGTGAAATAAATAACCATAATATAAAAAAGAATCTTTGGGGTAGAAAAAAAAAAAAAGTACACAAAAAGGAAACTAATCAGTAAACAAAGTGTTTTGACCTTTACAAGAAACTCCTCTGGGGCCAGGCAGTGTGGCACACCTGGTTGAACACAGGTTATCATGCGCAAGGACCGAGGTATGAGCCCCCGGTCCCCACTTGCAAAGGGAAAGCTTTACAAGTGGTGAGGCATGACTGCAGTGTCTGTCTCTCCCTCTAGTCTCTTGATTTCAGACTGTCTCTATCCAATAAATAAATATCATAAAAAATTTAAAAAAAAAGAAAAACAAGAAAGTCCTCTGACTTACACAAGGACCTGCAGTGGGGAAACTTCACAAGCGGTGAAGAAAGGAAGAAAAAAGAAACTCCTCTGGCTGAGGTGGATATCAAGTGTTATCTTAGGGCCTAACTCAGTTTCATTATTTAAGACAAATGGGCACCTACCAAGCATACCAGAACAGGAGCCTGACTTTGACCAGTGTTTAATAATTCATGCATATAATCTCATTAATCTCATTGCTCTAATACACATACAAAAGCACTAATAGTTTTTTTTTAAAAAACTATTAGTGTGGTATATATACACAATGGAATACTATGCAGCTATCAAGAACAATGAACCCACCTTCTCTGACCCATCTTGGACAGAGCTAGAAGGAATTATGTTAAGTGAACTAAGTCAGAAAGATAAAGATGAGTATGGGATGATCCCACTCATCAACAGAAGCTGACTTAGAAGATCTGAAAGGGAAACTAAAAGAAGGCCCTGATCAAATTGTAAGTAGGGCACCAAAGTAAAAACCCAGTGGTGAGGGGTAGACATGTAGCTTCCTGGGCCAGTGGGGGGTGGGAGTGGGCGGGAGGGATGGGTCACAGTCCTTTGGTGGTGGGAATGGTGTTTATGTACACTCCTAGCAAAATGTAGACATATAAATCAGTAGTTAATTAATATGAGAGGGGGAAATCAATTGTATGTCTCAAAAGTTTCTCAAAACACAAACTGAATCTTTTTAATATATAGGCTATGTATTTGATATACGGACTCTCTCAAAAGCCTAGACCAAGTAGATTAGAAGCTTCCAATAGCACAGCTATATACAAGATACTGGGTACTGTACAGCAAACCATAACAAAGGGACTTTTCAAAGCTAACCCAATTAACAAATAATGTGATGATAATATTAACTATTGATTGTCTTTTTGAACCCTAAGACAGCAGGAACCTCACATCTTCACTATAGAGCCCCTACTTCCCCCAGTCCTGGAACCCTTGGATAGGGCCCACTTTCCCGTATACATCTCCCAATCCAAACCAAATAATATTGCATCCGCCGATCACAACCTAACCAAAGCAACGATTGCCATCTCAACATGCTTCACCTCAGACTGTATCCAGAGACTTCACGTGTGGAATGACAACCCTTCAGCTTCATTACTCGGGTGAGACCTTTCCTTTAATAGTACACTCTAATTTCATCTCAGGTGGTTCACTTTCTAACAAAGTCCCATAACCTAGATATACACCAGTTTCTGTGAGAGAGAGCTTATGTGCACACGTATCCATAAACTACTGCAAAATATATACCTGAAAGCAGGATTACACTAGCGTTTGCAATGAGTACCTCCCTAACACTTCCTCTCCACTATTCCAAGCTTGGGATCCATGATTGCTCAACAAATTGTTTGGCTTCATATATTAACTCTCTTTTCAATCACCAGGTTCCAGATGCCACCAGGATGCTGGCTAGGCTTCCCTGGATTAAAGACCCCACCAATGTGTCCTGGAGCTCAGCTTCCCCAGAGACACACCCTACTAGGGAAAGAGAGAGGCAGACTGGGGGTATGGACCAACCAGTCAATGCCCATGTTCAGCGGGGAAGCAACTACAGAAGCCAGACCTTCTACCTTCTGCAACCCTCAACGACCCTGGGTCCATGCTCCCAGAGGGATAGAGAATGGGAAAGCTACCATGGGAGGGAGTGGGTTATGGGGATTGGGTGGTGGGAATTGTGTGGAGTTGTACCCCTCCTACCTTATGCTTTTGTTCACTAATCCTTTCTTAAATAAAAAATTTAAAAAAAAACAAAAACATTCTTGTAATTAGCATATAGCACCAAAGTAAAAGACTCTGGGGTGGGAGGGTGGGGAGAATACAGGTCCATGAAGGATGATAAATGACATAGTGGGGGTTGTATTGTTAAATGGGAAACTGGGGAATGTTATGCATGTACAAACTATTGTACTTACTGTTGAATGTAAAACATTAATTCCCCAATAAAGAAATAAATTTAGAGTTACAAGAATAGTGGCTGGGGGGACTTCTGGAGGCGGAGCTACGAGCAGCAGATCACTTTCTCTCCTCTCCTCTCCTGGATCAACTAGGAATACCAAAGGAGACCACCCGGGACCAAAACAAGACAGAACTAGAATGACCACAGAAACCCAGTAAATCACCCGTGAGTACAAACACGCGTGGCTGGTGACAGAGAGGAGAGAGGAGCCTAATGAGAGATTAAGTGACTGCTAACAGTTCAGCAGTTTATCAGTTGAGACACCACCTCCAGTCTGCTCCACCAACAAGGGGACAGCTGAAGGGAGGAGAGGACTCCCCAGAGACTCACCAAGTGCAACTCTGAGTCTCCATTGCTACTACCCTCAGAATCTGGAGCAGTGACAGGGAGGGACACCAGGGGACAGAGATCTAAACAGGAAACTCAGGAGAAGACCTATACCTCGGTGACATAGATGAGGGGCTGTAAAAGTCTCTTTGCATAACCACTGGATTATCTCTGCCACACCCTGCTTTATCTCTTGGTCAGGAGTCAGTGATTAAGCTAAGAAGCCTATTGATAGTTGAAAAGCCCTCAGGCTCCCATAGCCTACAGGGAAGGAAAAAAAAAAGAAAGAGGCTTTTAAACCACTGAGCTCCAAATCAGGGATTGAATCAACTGTTAACTTCCACCACTGTGAACCCTTTAATTAACTTACTTAGACACAAGTCAATCCAGGCAATAGTGATCAATAATTTGAAAATTACTGATAAAGGGAACTCATAACATAATCTCATGGTTATTAGAGAGCCGAAAGCTGAAATCGCTGAGCTAAGAATGCAACTAGCTGAACAAGCTAAAACAGTATCAGAGGAGGGCAACAAAATAGATGATCTCCAGAAAACAGTAGAGGGCAGAGAGAATAGAATCTATGAGGCTGAAGACAGAATTAGCAAGATTGAGGATGAATTAGAGACAACTAAAAAAGAAGTAAGTGATCTCAAAAAGAGATTAAGAGATGCTGAAAACAACAACAGAGTCCTATGAGATGACTTCAAAAGAAACAATATACGCATTATAGGAATGGACACTACTTAATGCTCAGAGGATCAGTCAATCAAGAGGACTTAACAATTATTAACATCTATGCACCCAATGAGAAGCCATCTAAATACATCAAACGTCTACTGAAAGAGCTACAGCAATATATTAACAGCAGCACAATCATAGTAGGGGACTTCAACACCCCACTCTCTCAACTTGACAGATAATCCAGGCAGAAAATCAATAAAGACATAAGGGAGCTAAATGAAGAGATAGATAAACTAGAACTATTGGACATTTTCAGAGCCATTCATCCCAAGAAACTGGAATACACATTTTACTCAAATCCACATGGGTCATTCTCAAGGATAGACCATATTGCTAGGCCACAAAGACAGCATCAGCAAATTCAAGAGCACTGAAATTGTCCCAAGCATCTTTTCAGACCACAGTGGAACTAAACTAACACTTAACAATCAACAAAAGATTAGTAATAGTCCCAAAATGTGGAAGCTCAACAGTACACTTCTTAACAACCTCTGGGTCAAAGAGGAAATGAAGGAAGAAATCAAAATGTTTTGAGAGTTCAATGAAAATGAAGACACAAGCTATCAAAATATTAGGGACACAGCTAAGGCAGTAGTGAGAGGGAAGTCCATAGCTATACAAGCACACATTAGGAAACAAGAAAAAGCACAAATAAACAGCCTGATTGCACATCTTAAAGACCTAGGAGAAAAACAACAAAGGAACCCTAAAGCAACCAGAAGGACAGAAATCACTAAAGTTAGGGCAGAAATAAGTAACACTGAGAATAGGAAAACCATACAAAAGATCAATGAAAGTAAATGTTGGTTCTTCGAAAGAGTAAACAAAATCAACAAACCTTTAGCCAGACTTACAAAACAAAAAAGGGAGAAGACCCAAATAAATCGGATAGTAAATGAAAGAGGAGATATCACAACAGACACTGCAGAAATTCAACATATCATGCGAGGCTTCTATGAACAACTATATGCCACCAAGCTAGAGAACCTGGAAGAAATGGACGATTTCCTAGATACCTACCAACTTCCAAAACTAAGTAAATAGGAAGTGGATAACATGAACAGGCTCATCACACCTAATGAAATTGAAACAGTTATCAAAAATCTCCCCCAAAATAAAAGTCCTGGACCAGATGTTTTTTTTTGTTTGTTTGTTTTGTTTTCAGTGATTAATTCCTAGAGTATGTAGGAAATCATTTTCTTCTGTTTTGTGCTAACTCTGATGGATTTGCTCTTTTTTTTTTTTTTTCCCTCCAGGGTTATTGCTGGGCTCGGTGCCTGCACCATGAATCCACCACTCCTGGAGGCCATTTTCCCCCCTTTTTGTTGCCCTAGTTGTTGCAGCCTCGTAGCAGTTATCATTGCCATTGTTGACGTTGCTTTGTTGTTGGATAGGACAGAGAGAAATGGAGAGAGGAGGGGAAGACAGAGAGAGAGGGGGAGAGAAAGATAGACACCTGCAGACCTGCTTCACCGCCTGTGAAGCGACTCCCCTGCAAGTGGGGAGCCAGGGCCAAGAACCGGGATCCTTACTCCGGTCCCTGCGCTTTGCGCCACATGCGCTTAACCCACTGCGCCACCGCCCGACCCCCGGACCAGATGGTTTTACAAATGAATTCTACAAAACCTTCAAAGAAGAACTAATACCTCTACTTTTTTTTTAAATATTTATTTTATTTATTTATTCCCTTTTGTTGCCCTTGTTGTTTTATTGTTGTAGTTATTATTGTTGTTGTCATTGGATAGGACAGAGAGAAATGGAGAGAGGAGGGGAAGACAAAGAGGAGGAGAGAAAGATAGACACCTGCAGACCTGCTTCACTGCCTGTGAAGCGACTCCCCTGCAGGTGGGGAGCCGGGGTTCGAACCGGGATCCTTATGCCGGTCCCTGTGCTTTGCGCCACCTGCGCTTAACCCGCTGCGCTACAGCCCGACTCCCTAATACCTCTACTTTTAATAGTCTTCCAGAAGATTGAAGACACTGGAATACTCCCTGCCAGCTACTATGAAGCCAACATCACCCTGATACCAAAAGCAGACAGGGACACAACTAAAAAAGAAAACTATAGACCAATATCTCTGATGAACATAGATGCAAAAATATTGAATAAAATTCTAGCCAACCGGATACAGCAGTATATCAAAAAGATTGTTCATCATGACCAAGTGGGGTTTATCCCAGGCATGCAAGGTTGGTTTAATATACGTAAATCAATCAATGTGATCCACCACATCAACAACAGCAAGACCAAAAACCACATGGTCATATCAATAGATGCAGAGAAAGCCTTTGACAAAATACAACATCCCTTTATGATCAAAACACTACAAAAAATGGGAATAGATGGAAAATTCCGGAAGATAGTGGAGTCTATATATAGCAAACCTACAGCCAACATCATACTCAATGGGGAAAAACTGGAAGCATTTCCACTCAGATCAGGTACTAGACAGGGCTACCTACTATCACCATTACTATTCAACATAGTGTTGGAAGTTCTTGCCATAGCAATCAGGCAGGAGCAAGGAATTAAAGGCATACAGATTGGAAGAGAAGAAGTCAAACTCTCCTTATTTGCAGATGACATGATAGTATACATGGAAAATCCTAAGGAATCCAGCAAGAAGCTTTTGGAAATCATCAGGCAATACAGTAAGGTGTCAGGCTACAAAATTAACATTCAAAAGTCAGTGTCATTCCTCTATGCAAACACTAAGTTAGAAGAAATTGAAATCCAGAAATCAATTCCTTTTACTATAGCAACAAATACAATAGAATATCTAGGAGTAAACCTAACCAAAGAAGTGAAAGATTTGTATACTGAAAATTATGAGTCACTACTCAAAGAAATTGAGAAAGACACAAAGAAGTGCAAAGATATTCCATGTTCATGGGTTGGAAGAATTAACATCATCAAAATGAATATATTAACCAGAGCCATCTACAAATTTAATGCAATCCCCATCAAGATCCCAAGCACATTTTTTTGGAAAATAGAAAAAATGCTACAAATGTTTATCTGGAACCAGAAAAGACCTAGAATTGCCAAAACAATCTTGAGAAAAAAGAACAGAACAGGAGGCATCACACTCCCAGATCTCAAACTGTATTATAGGGCCATTGTCATCAAAACTGCTTGGTACTAGAACATGAACAGACACACTGACCAGTGGAATAGAATTGAGAGCCCAGAAATGAGGCCCCACACCTATGGACATCTAATCTTTGACAAAGGGGCCCAGACTATTACATGGGGAAAGCAGACTCTCTTCAACAAATGGTGTTGGAAACAATGGGTTGAAACATGCAGAAGAATGAAACTGAATCACTGTATTTCACCAAATACAAAAGTAAATTCCAAGTGGATCAAGGACTTGGATGTTAGACCACAAACTATAAAATACTTAGAGGAAAATATTGGCAGAACTTTTTTCCAGATAAATTTTAAAGACATTTTCAATGAAACAAATCCAATTACAAAGAAGACTAAGGCAAGTATAAACCTATGGGACTACATCAAATTAAAAAGCTTCTTCACAGCAAAAGAAACCACTACCCAAATCAAGAGACCCCTCACAGAATGGGAGAAGATCTTTACATGCCATACATCAGATAAGAGTTTAATAACAAACAGATATAAAGAGCTTGCCAGACTCAACAACAAGACAACAAATAACCCCATCCAAAAGTGGGGGGAGGACATGGACAGAATATTCATCACAAAAGAGATCCAAAAGGCCGAGAAACACATGAAAAAATGCTCCAAGTCTCTGATTGTCAGAGAAATGCAAATCAAGACAACAATGAGATATCACTTCACTCCTGTGAGAATGTCATACATCAGAAAAGGTACCAACAACAAATGCTGGAGAGATTGTGGGGTCAAAGGAACCCTCCTGCATTGCTGCTGGGAATGTCAATTGGTTCAATTTCTGTGGAGAACAGTCTGGAGAACTCTTAGAAAGCTAGAAATGGACCTACCCTTCAATTCCTCTCCTGGGGATATATCCTAAGGAACCCAACACATCCATCCAAAAAGATCTGTGTACACATATGTTCTTAGCAGCACAATTTGTAATTGCCAAAACCTGAAGCAACCCAGGTGTCCAACAACAGATGAGTGGCTGAGCAAGTTGTGGTATATATACACAATGGAATACTACTCAGCTGTAAAAAATGGTGACTTCACCGTTTTCAGCCGATCTTGGATGGACCTTGAAAAAATCATGTTGAGTGAAATAAGTCAGAAACTGAAGGATGAATATGGGATGATCTCACTCTCAGGCCGAAGTTGAAAAACAAGATTAGAAAAGAAAACACAAGTAGAACCTGAAATGGAATTGGAGTATTACACCAAAGTAAAAGACTCGGGGGTGGGTGGGTGGGAGGGGAGAATACAGGTCCATGAAAAATGAAAAAAAAAAAAAAAAAAAAAAAAAAAAAAAAAAAGAAAAGAAAACACAAGTAGAACCTGAAATGGAATTGGAGTATTACACCAAAGTAAAAGACTCTGGGGTGGGTGGCTGGGTGGGAAAATACAGGTCCATGAAAGATGAATGACATAGAGGGGGTTGTATTGTTAAATGGGAATCTGGGGAATGTTATGCATGAACAAACTATTGTATTTACTGTTGAATGTAAAACATTAATTCCCCAATAAAGAAATAAATTTGAAAAAAAAAGAAAAAAGAAATAAAAAAAAGTAAAAAAAGAAAACATTCTGACTTTAAATCATACAATAAGATCTTAATTAACCATTGCTTAATTACTTAAATTTCTGAACATCTTTATAAGAGGAAAGAAAGTCACCTTGGGAGAATTAATTCGGTTTCCAGTGGAAGGAATGGGGACAGAGAACTTGGGTGGTTGCAACAGTGTGGAAGTTATATAAATCATTAACAAATTTAATAAAATAAAAGTAAAAAAGAAAGTCAAATGAAAATTCATGGCAGACATCTTAAAAGTACACATATCAGGGGTCGGGCAGTAGCGCAGCGGGTTAGGTGCACGTGGCACAAAGCGCAAGGACCGGCATAAGGACCCGGGTTCGAGCCCCAGGCTCCCCACCTGCAGTGGAGTCACTTCATAGGCGGTAAAGCAGGTCTGCAGGTGTCTATCTTTCTTTCCCCCTCTCTGTCTTATCCTCCTCTCTCCATTTCTCTCTGTCCTATCCAACAACGAACGACATCAACAACAGTAAGAACTGCAACAAGGCTACAACAAGGGCAACAAAAGGAGAAAACAAATGGCCTCCAGGAGCAGTGGATTCATGATGCAGGCACTGAACCCCAGCAATAACCCTGGAGGCAAAAAAAAAAAAAAAAAAGTACACATATCCAAAAAGGTATCCCAAACAGGGTAGTAGATTTTATTTATTTTTATTTATTTATTTTTTTTTGCGCCTCCAAGGTTATTGCTGGGGCTCATTGCCTGCACCATAAATCCACTGCTCCTGGATGTCATTTTTCCCCTTTTTTTTGTTGCCCTTGTTGTAACTTTATTGTGGTTATTACTGTTATTGTTGATGTCGTTTGTTGTTGGATAGGACAGAGAGAAATGGAGGGAGGAGGGGAAGACAGAGAGGAGGAGAGAAAGACAGACACCTGCAGACCTGCTTCACCGTCTGTGAAGCGACTTCCCTGGAGGTGGGGAGCTAGGGCTTGAACCGGGATCCTTAGGCGGGTCCTTGGCTTTGCGCCACGTGCGCTTAACCTCCTGCGCTACCGCCAATCCCCAGTAGATTGGTTCTAATCCAACTGTTGGTAATCATATTCTGGAGATCTAAACTATTGCAAGATACCAAGTCGCCTGAGAATGAAGTCATGGATTAAAGCATTGCATTTTGAAACTCAAGTTCTGTCCCTGATATTCCATGTGCCAGAGTGATGCCTTGGTTTTCTCTTTCTCTCCATCTCTCTGTCTCATAAACAAACATTCTTTAAGAAGGTACTAAGCCACAACATATTACAGTATTGATGTGCACAAATAATTTTAAAAGTTAAAACTAAAAGCAGATTACCAACAATAATGACATCAATAACAACAATAATGACAACAATAAAACAAGGGCAACAAAAGGAAATAAATAAATAAATCTTTTTTAAAAAACTAAAGCAGATTAAAGTTATCTAAGTATTTGTGGTTAGGGAGATCATTAAACTGGCAGAACACTACCAGAGGCTCCTGGTTAAGGTTAGCATCAAATGCGCCAGAATGGTGCTTTGGCTTCTCTCTTTATCTAATTTGAAATAAATATAAATTTAAAAAAAATAGGGCAGGCAAAATAGTTCACTGGATAGTGCACTTTGCTATGTGTGTGACCCAGGTTCAAGTCCAGCTTCTATTGCACTGAATAAAAATTTGGTGTTGTGGTCATTTTAATTTTCTCCCTTTCTGCCTCTATCTGAAAATAAAATAAATAAATAAAAATTATTCTAGCATGAGAAGATATCACGGTGTTCTTGGCAACAGATTTGCATGGTATTTTATGCATAAGTTTAATCTTATGCAGACACCAACAAAAGTCAGAGGTGAGCAGTGCTCTAATTAAAAAGAAAGAAAGAAAGAAAGAGTTGCATTTTTAAAAAATTCAAAAAACAAAAACTACCACCTTTGGGGTTTTGAAGCCTGGTGGTGGTACACCTGGTTAAACACACACATTGCCATGCAGAAGGATCTGGGTTCAAGCCCCCAATCAGCTGTGGAGTGGGGTTTGGGGAGCTTCATTAGTGGTGAAGCAGTGCCACAGGCAGGTGTCTTTCTCCCTCCTCCATTTCTCTCTCCCTCATTCTCATACTCTTGAACAAAGGAAAATATGTTCTTAATTCAAATTTAAAATGTTTTTAAAACTTCTAGTAACAGTAATTCTTAAAACCATATATGTGAACCTGGAAAGACAGCATGATGGTTATGGAAGAAGACTTTCATACGTGAGGCACCAAAGGTGTCAGGTTCAATCCCAAGCACCACAATAAGCCAGAGCTCAGTAGTGCACTGGAAAAAATAAATTAAATTAAATCCAGGAGTCGGGCGGTAGCACAGCAGGTTAACGCAGCTGGCGCAAAGCACAAAGACTAGCATAAGGATCCTGGTTCAAGCCCCCAGCTCCCCACCTGCAGGGGAGTCGCTTCACAAGCAGTGAAGCAGGTCTGCAGGTGTCTATCTTTCTCTCCCCCTCTCTGTCTTCCTCTCCTTTCTCCATTTCTCTCTGTCCTATCCAACAACGACATCAATAACAACAAATAATAACTACAACAATAAACAACAAGGGCAACAAAAGGTAATAAGTAAATATGTTTTAAAATTAAATTAAATCTTTCTCTCTCTCTCCCTCCTTTCTTCTCTCTCTCTTAGACACAAACACACACAGTACCATGCAAGACCATCTGAGTTGTTCTAAGTCTCAGTTCCCAGCTACAGGGGAGAAACTATAGAAGTGCTAGAGTAGTGCTGCAGGTGTCTCTCATCTCTACTTCTGTCTCTCATCCTCTGGCAAAGAGAAATGAATATATGAACCTCATTAATAATTGTAAACAACTCAGGAAGCAAAGTCTAACTTTACAAAATCAATCAGAGAGAACTAAACAACTACTCATTTTCCTCAAGAAATCAATCATTTTCCATAGGAAGCTTTTGACCTTCTCTGCAGATTCCAGATATTCACTGGGCAGACTACCTTGAAATCCATACCATTAATTCCTTTCAAACTAACAAGTGAGCAGAAAGACTCACTCCTTTTCCAGGACACTTGATATTGCTTATACTAGACTAACATGAGAGAAGGCAAGATGCACAGTATTCCCACTCCAAATCGGAACCTGTCTCAGCATTATTCTTCAGCAAAGAAAGTTTTACTGTAATTTATCACAAAATATAATTTACCTTCATTTTTTGAACTCTTGTGTCTTTAAAAATATTTTAACTTTGGGTTAAACACAGATGGCGCAAAGCATAAGGACCGGGTAAGAATCCCGGTTCGAGCCCCCAGCTCCCTACCTGCAGGGGAGTCCCTTCACAAGCGGTGGAGCAGGTCTGCAGGTGTCTGTCTTTCTCTCCCCCTTTATGTCTTCCCCTCCTCTCTCCATTTCTCTCTGTCCTATCCAACAATGACATCAGTAATGACTACAACAATAAAACAGCAAGGGCAACAAAAGGGAATAAATAAATATTAAAAAAATATTTTAACTTTAAGGCGGAGGGTAGATAGCATAATGGTCATGCAAAGTGACCCTCATGCCTGAGGCTCCAAAGTCCCAGGTTCAATCCCCCACACCACCATAAGCCGGAGCTGAGCAGTGCTATGGTAAAAAAAAAAAAAAAAAAAAAAAAATTAACTTTTATATGACAGAGAAATTGAAAGAGGGAGAGACAGAGAGAAATATGCAATACTTGCTTGACCACTTGTGAAGCTTCCGCCACTGCAAGTGGGGACCAAGAGCTTGAACCCAGACCCTTGCACATGGTAATGTGTGCAGTCAACCAGGTGTATCACTTCCCAGTACCCAGCAGTTTACTTTGTTACTGGATGAAATACTAGGTCAAACTATATATAATACCATACTGAATTCTGAACAGCCAAAAAAGGCAACTTTAGATAATTCAATTAAATGAATATGTATTAACAGCTATAAACAAGTAGTTTCACTGGGTGCACAAATGCATAACCAACAGTAATGTAGTCATAACAAGGGAAGCCTTCACACAAGAGGTTTAATCAAACCTTAAATACAGCAAAGAAACAAGTGAACTTTCATGGTCTAGGAGGTGGTGGTGCACTGGATAAAGTGTGTGACTCTCAAGCATGAGATCTTAATTTTGATTCCCAGCATCAGATATACCAGAGTGATACTTTGGTGCTCTTTCTATTCCTCTTCCTCTCTCTTGAATTAACTTTAAAAACTGAGTTTTATCTGGAAATCCAGTGGACCTGCACCTAGTTTATATCCATACCATTGAATCTTCTTAGTAACCAGAAATCTACGACAAGATGTACATGTCTCGCATGAATCATAAATAGTCTCTGGAACCAGCTGAGTAGACCTCATATCATCTGACTAAAAAGAACTACAAAACTTGTGGCCACAAAACTGATTTTCCTGAAGTTCTGGGTAAACTCTCTATATAAGAGAAACCTCCCCCACACCTATAGACATCTAATCTTTAACAAAGGTGCCCAGACTATTAAAAGGGGTAAGGTGAGTCTTTTCAACAAAAGGTGATGGAAAAAATGTGTTGAAACATGCAGAAGAATGAAACTGGGGGTCGAGCGGTAGTGCAGCGGGTTAAGCACACATGGCATGAAGCACAAGGACAGGCATAAGGATGTAGTTTCAAGCCTTGGCTCCCCACTTGCAGGGGAGTCGCTTCACAGGTGATGAAGCAGGTCTGCAGGTGTCTGTCTTTCTCTCCCCCTCTCTGTCTTCCCCTCCTCTCTCCATTTCTCTCTGTCCTATCCAACAATGATGACATCAACAACAACAACAATAAAACAATAAGGGCAACAAAAGGAAAAATAAATTTTAAAAAATTAATTAAAAAAAAAGAATGAAACTGAACCACTATATTTCACGAAACACAAAAGTAAATTCCAAGAGGATCAACGACTTGGATGTTAGACCAGAAACTATCAGATACTTAGAGGAAAATATTGGCAGAACTCTTTTCCACATAAATTTTAAGGGCATCTTCAATGAAACAAATCCAATTACAAAGAAGACTAAGGCAAGTATAAACCTATGGGACTACATCAAATTAAAAAGCTTCTGCACATCAAAAGAAACCAATACCCAAACAAAGAGACCCCTCACAGAATGGGAGAAGATCTTTACATGTCATATATCAGACAACAGGCTAACAATCAAAATATATAAAGAACATGCCAAACTCAACAAGAAGACAACCCCATCCAAAAATGGGGAGAGGACATGGACAGAATATTCCACAGAATATACCACAGAAGAGATCCAAAAGGCCAAGGAACAAATGAAAAAATGCTCCAGGTCTTTGTCAGAGAAATGCAAATAAAGACAAAAATAAGATTACCACTTTACTCCTGTGAGAATGTCATACATCAGAAAAGGTACCAACAACAAATGCTGGAGAGATTGTGGGGTCAAAGGAACCCTCCTGCACTGCTGCTGGGAATGTCAACTGGTTCAACCTCTGTGGAGAACAGTCTGGAGAACTCTCAGAAAGCTAGAAATGGACCTACCCTGTAATTCCTCTCCTGGGGATATATCCTAAGGAAGCCAACACACCCATCCAAAAAGATTTGTATATGTCTATGTTCTTATCAGCACAATTTGTAATAGCCAAAACCTGGAAGCAACCCAGGTGTCCAGCAACAGATGAGTGGCTGAGCAAGTTGTGGTCTATATACACAATGGAATGCTACTCAGTAATTAAAAATGGTGACCAGCCCATCTTGGATAAGTAAAATAAGTCAGATACAGAAGGATGAATATGGGATGATCTAACTCTCAGGTGAAAGTTGAAAAACAAGATCAGAAGGGAAAACACAAGCAGAACCTGAACTGGAATTGGTGTATTGCACCAAAGTAAAAAAACTTTGGGGTGAGGTGGGTGGGGAGAGTACAGGTCCAAGAAGGGTGACAGAGGACCTAGTGGGGGTTGTATTGTTATATGGAAAACTGAGAAATGTTATGCATGTACAAACTATTGTATTTACTATTGAATATGAAACATTAATTTCCCAATAAAGAAATTTAAAAAAATTAAAAGAAACAGAAGGATGAATATGGGATGATCTCACTCTCAGGCAGAAGTTGAAAAACAAGATCAGAAGAGAAAACACAAGAAGAACCTGAACTGGAATTGGTGTATTGCACCAAAGTAAAATTCTCTGGGGTGGGGTTGGGGAGGAAAGTACAGGTCCAAAAAGGATGACAGAGAACCTAGTGGGGTTGTATTGTTATGTGGAAAACTGAGAAATGTTATACATGTACAAACTATTTAATTTACTGTCAAATGTAAAACATTAATCCCCCAATAAATAAATTTTTAAAAAATAAAAAAAGAGAAACCTAACAAGATCATATGCAACTGTAAAGTGTCCAGATTGTTTCCACATTTGAAACGCGTAAATACTGCTTTTCACCTAAACACTATGCTTCTGATAAACAGACTGAAGGAATGCACCTGTGCTTTGAGTTCCCAGAGAAGACCATCCTCCCTATATCCAAAGATGTGGTTTCTTTTCTTTGAGTAATTAGCTTAGCTACTTGGCCCACCTATCAAGTGAAACAAAAACCTTTTTTTCCCCTCCCTTTTGTTGCCCTTGTTGTTGTAGTTATTATTATGGCTATTGTTGTTATTGACATTGTTGGATAGGGCTGAGAGAAATCGAGAGAGAAGAAGAAGACAGAAGGGGGAAAGACAGACACCTGCAGACCTGCTTCACTGCTTGTGAAGGGACCTCCGCAGGTGGGGAGCCAGGGGCTCGAACTGGGATCCTTACACGGGTGCTTGTGCTTCCCACCATATGCGCTTAACCCACTGTGCTACTGCCCGACCCCCAACAAAATTCTTATTGAATAAAACTCTTATAAATTTCCCACCTATCCTTCTGAACCCTAAATTTTGAAAAGCCCTCAACCTGAGAAAATAAACAGCCTCTATTCCAGGATCCCTGGGGGGGGGGGGGGGGAGACTAGTCTTAAAGTGACACATTCTACTAGTCAATCATACCATGCTTTTATCTCACATATCCTTATCAACTTCTTCCTAAATAATTCACCTAAAAAAAAAAAAAAAAAAGAACTCTTATCCAAATACAACTGGATCTAAAGAAATCATGACCAGGGGTGAGGGTACATAGCATAGTGGTTATACAAACAGACTCATGTTTGAGGCTCTGAACTCCCAAATTCTATCCTCCACACCTTCCATAAGCCAGAGCTAAGCAGTGCTAGTATTCAATGGGATACAACTTTGTAATTTAAAAAGATGATATTATATCCTTCAAGACAAAATGAATAAAACTAGAAGTGACCATACTTGGTGAATAAGGAAGTAAAATAAAAAATATCAAATGGTTTCACCTATATGTGGAATACAGGGAATTGAAGCACATAAACTTGCAAAAAAGGAAAAAGTGACCAAACTATCCCTAAGATTGTATGAGGGTGTGTGTGTATGTGTGTGTGTTGGGGAAGGGGGTGTTCACAGAGCTTTGATGGTACGTGCAGTGTGGAATTATATACCTGTAATCTTGTAAACTACTATTAAATTACTAATAAAAAAGAATCAGAAAAAAGGGGCTAAGTGGGTACACAGCTAGCTGAGTGCACACACTATATTGTGCAAGAACCCAGGCTCAAACTACAGCCCCAATTTGCAGAAAAGCTTCACAAGTGGTGAAATAGTGCTGCAGGTGTCTATCTCCCCTTTCCCTCTCAATTTCTGTCTCTATTCAAAACTTAAAAAAAAAATAATTTTAGGGCGGGGGTAGATAGCATAATGGTTATGCAAACAGACTCTCATGCCTGAGGCTCTGAAGTCCCAGGTTCAATCCCCCACATCACCATAAGCCAGAGCTGAGCAAGTGCTCTGGTGTTTTTCTCTGTCTTTCTCTCTCTGCATCTCTCTCAAAAATAAAATAAAGTAATTGAAAAAAAATTAATTTTAGGGCATGGGTAGATAGCATAAAGTTTATGCTAAGAGACTCTCAGGCATGAGGCTCCAAAGTCCCAAGTTCAATCCCCTGCATCACAATAAGCCAGAGCTGAACAGTGCTCTGGTTTTAAAAAAATTAATTTTAAAGACTAAAAATAAACAACCTCCCCAAAAAAATCATTTTATCCAACTTTGGGCCACCTACAGATCTTTTGGTAACAATGCTCTCCTTAGAACAATAATCCCTTTCCCTCCTTTTGAGAATCTTTTTGAGTAGTCTCTACTTACATACTAACAAAAAAAAGTCTTAACAGTTAAATTTCTGGAAAGAGAAATACTTACCTTCTTAGGTTTATGTTTATTCACTAAATTTTTCACAAAATAGTAACGCTGTCTGTATAATGGAGGTTTAAACTCAATGACCTTCTTACTGGGAACTTCTTCAAAACTATCATCAACCAAATTTTTGCACTGGAAGTTTACAAACAAGAAAAAAAATGTTTTAAATAAAACAAGACTTCAGAGCTATGTATCACTTTGAAGAACACAATGGTCCTTTAAACAACCTCTATATCCTAAAATCATTAGATGGCACTTTTTTCTTTCATACATAGTTCATCTAAATCTCCTTTCATGCCTTTTATTGAGAATCTGGCTTGATGCTTCCTTGAACTTAAGAGTCAGCTAAAAGGAAAAATCACCTGTGAATACATTGCATAAAATAATTATAAGCCCACATGTCACAACTTTTGACTCCAAACAGCATTATCTTTAAAGGGACTTTTCTCCTACAGTAAGTACAGAAAACAGCTTTTAACAAGCTCATATAACTTGGTCAGTTGTTTCACTTGTTTGAACAGGATGATCTCTCTCCAACTTTGAGGGGTTGAGCCTCAAAGTTCTCCTGCATTTTTGGTACAGGTAGCAGGGCAGAGGGAGTTTGACTCCATGCTGATCAAGGAGTCCCTCCTGCAGGCCCTCAGTCACAGGACACAAAATAGGCATTGAGCTTCCACACATCTCAGGAGGGAGCCCATTTAGAAGAGACTTTAAGAAATCACAGACAGAGGACCTAGTGGGGCTTGTATTGTTACATGGGAAACTGGGGAATGTTATGCATGTACAAACTATTGTATTTACTGTTGAATGTAAAACATTAATTCCCCAATAAAGAAATGAAAGAAAGAAAGAAAGAAAGAAAGAAAGAAAGAAAGAAAGAAAGAAAGAAAGAAAGAAACCACAGCTAAAGCCACAAGAGCCCTTCAGTGGAATAAACTGCCCATGTTTTTTCTGGACCAGGCAGGCAGAAGAGTGGAAACTTGTGAGTGACAAAAGACCTTCCTTGACCAAACTTAAGTTAGGCTCCTTTGAATCCTCTGCAGACTAGACCTCTACCAGGACTGTAGAAAGAAAGGAAGAAAGAAAGAAAGGAAGGAAGGAAGGAAGAGAGAGAGAGAGAGACAGGAAGGAAGGAAGGAAGGAAGGAAGGAAGGAAGGAAGGAAGAGAGAGAGACAGAGAAAGAAAGAGGAAGGAAGGAAGGAAGGAAGGAAGGAAGGAAGGAAGGAAGGAAGGAAGGAAAGGTAGCAGGGGCCATAGCATAATGGTTATACAAAAAGACTCTCATGTCTGAGGAGGTTCCAAAGTCCCAGGTTCAATCCCCCATATTACCATAAGTTAGAGCTACAGTGCTCTGGAGAAAAGAAAAACAAACAAAAAGTGTCCATTTTTTTAAACCAGAGCACAGCTCCCTCTGGCTGTGGTGGTGCAGGGAATTGAACCTGGACTTTAGAGCCTCAAGCATGAGAGTCTATTTACATAACCATTATGCTATCTACCCCCACACCCTCTGTCTATTTTTTAATGTGTTTGTAGTATTCTACTTAACCCAACAGATCTCATGTGTCATTTCAATGAAGCCAGTTGATATTTACATTCTTATTTTTCACATTATATCTTCAAATCCCAGTGTTTTAACTTACACATCTAAATACCAAATGCTTCATCAGACATATCTGATTTGCTTTTGAAAAAAAAGTCAGGGGTTGTATTGTGGCACAGCTGGTTGAGCACACATGTTAGCATGTGCAAGGACCTGGGTTCAAGTCCTCAGTCCTCCCTGAAGAAGGGAAAGCTTCATGAGCAGTAAAGCAGTGCTACAAATGTCTCTCTCCTCTATCTCCTTCTCTCTTAATTTTCCTATCTCTATTAGTCAAAATAAATAAAAAATAAATCTAAAAAAATGCATTTAAAAGTCTAAGTCACA
This sequence comes from Erinaceus europaeus, assembly GCF_950295315.1. Classification (NCBI taxonomy): domain Eukaryota; kingdom Metazoa; phylum Chordata; class Mammalia; order Eulipotyphla; family Erinaceidae; genus Erinaceus; species Erinaceus europaeus. Next base: position 90,419,608 of record NC_080172.1, read on the forward strand.
GAGGCAAGGTGGTGGCACACCTGGTTGAGTGCACATATTACAATGGGCAAGGACCCAGCTTCGAGCCTCTGGACCCCCCTACAAGGGAATAGCTTTGTGAGTGGTGAAGCAGTGTTGCAGGTGTCTCTCTGCCTCTCTTCCACTATATCTCCCCCTTCACTCTCAATTTCTGGCTGGCTCTATTCAATAAATAAATACAAGTAGTAATTTAAAAAAAAATCTGAGTCACATTCCAGTCATTCTTAAGACTTTTCTGTTTGGTGGGCGTGGGGAGGGCACACCAAGTTGAGTGTACATGTTACCATGTACAGGACCCAGGTTCAAATTCCCACTCCTCACCTGCAGAGGGGAAGTTTTACAAGTGGTAAATCAGGACTGCAGGTGTCTCTCTGCCTCTCTTCCTCTCTTTCCCTCCCCCTCTCAATTTCTCTCTATCTTGTCAATTTTTTTTAAAAGAAAAAATTTTTTCCAATGAAAAAATTGCTTTTTCACAAGGCAGGGGGTAGGTAGCATAAAGGTTATGCTAAGAGATTCTCATGCCTGAGACTCCAAAGTCCCAGGTTTAATTCCCTGCACCACCGTAAGCCAGAGCTAAGCAGGAAAAAAAAAAAAAAAAAGAGAGAGATTTCACAAGAGAAAGAGGAAAAGTTAAAGCACCATTTGAGCACATGTGGGACTGAGGATCCGAGCTCAGGACCTCATGCTTCTAATTCCAGGGTTCTACCACTGAGCCACCTCATGAGCTTCTAGTATGTATTTTAAAATACAAAGTAAATGAAGTTAAAGTTTAGTCAGTTGCACTAGTCACACTGTAAGTGCTTCATAGTCATGAATAGTAACTGACTGCCTATATAACAGTACAGATATACAGTCTGGGTACTCCAAATATCACTTCCAAACTAGTGACATCTTCCTTTGGGAATTTCTTAGAAATGTAGGCTTTGGGGCCTCATTTAACATTTCCTCAATCAAAATTCACATGTAATAAAATTCCCAGGTGATGCATAAATATATAATATTTATATGTGTATATCTATTGCTTTATTTATTTTGGATAGAAACAGAAATTGAGAGGGAAGGAAGAGATCAAGAAGGTTAGAGAAGGGAGTCGGGCTGTAGCAATGTGGGTTAAGCGCACCTGGTGCAAAGCGCAAGGACCAGCATAAAGATCTGGATTAGAGCCCTGGCTCCCCACCTGCAGGGGAGTCTCTTCACAAGCCGTGAAGCAGGTCTGTACGTGTCTATCTTTTTCTCTCCTTCTCTGTCTTCCCCCTCCTCTCTCCATTTCTCTCTGTACTATCCAACAAAGACGACATCAATAACAACAACAATAAAACAAGGGCAACAAAAGGGAATGAATAAATAAATAAATAATTGAATTCATGAATATGCTTGTTTAACTCAACCAACACCCCAAGAAATGGTGGGAGCTAAATGTGGTGGAATTTGTTTGCAATTATCTCACAGCATATAGAAGACTTAATTCTTGAGTCATAAAAGCTGTTAAGAAGGGCAGCATTGGGCTGGGGAGATTAGCATAATGGTTATGCAAAAGCCTTTCAAGCCTGAGGCTCTGAGGTCCCAGGTTCAATTCCCTGCACCACCAAAAGCCAGAACTGAGCAGTGTTCTGGTCTCTTCCTCTCTCATGGTATCTTTCTCTCTGTATCTACTCTTTCTCACTAAAATAAAATTAAAAAAAAAAAATTTAAAGAAGGGCAGCATTACCTCTGTGTTGCTTTCTTCCATTTTGTTTCCAATTTTCCTTCAAACAAAAATGCAGAAGCTCTTCAAGTTCTATCAGTCAACAATGATTTGGCTGCAAACTTAATATATACAATTTTAGGAAGTAGAGCTAAACTTCTAAATCAAGTAGAGATTACCAGTTTTTTTCTTTCTTTTCCCCATGTTACCATTTAGCCAAAGAAGTTCAGAAAATAGTGTTTCAATTATGAACACGCTGAAAAAAACCTAGGCAGCAACCCTTTACTATCCCAAACCTAATTAGCTGCAGTAACCACCATTCTTTGCTTCTATTGTTGGTTTAACTTGACACAAACTTGAATTTCTTCAAGTTCTAAACCTCATTCACACTACTTTTTATGAACATGCCAACAATATAGTGAGGTTGGTGTTCAATAATTGATAAAGACGCTCCAGGATAAAGTGCACGCGTTGCCCCGCATATGAGATGAAGACCCGGGTTCAAGTCCCGGAACCACATGGCAACACCATGCACAGCACCAAAGAGAAGCCCCACGAAGAGTGGAGCTGAGTGTGGCGTCTCTTCTCCTCTTCTCTCTTTTGTATCTCTTTCTCTGCCTCTAACTGAAAATGAAAGTGGGGGGTGGGGGTGGAGTCTATGGGAGCAGCGTAATTATGCAAGCACGAGGCCACAGCGGCAATTATAAATTAAAAATAAAGTCCAATTCATGGAGGGATTTAAATTTAAATTTTAGTTTTCTATTGCACACCTTACAACTAAGACTTTACTTAAAAATCTTGGCAGCATGACAACCAAGTAGGTGTTGCGTTATTGTCTAACTCGTGTTCTGCAACCCTGCTCCTTTGAGCCAACCTGCAGGTCTTCACAGACCAGCCGTCTTCACGCCTATTACCTTTAAAGTTAAATAGCCAGTCCAAATGGGAAAAGCCTGGGAGCAGCGAAGCACAGTAACACCGCAGTGCCCAGAACCATACCCGCATTTACGTAAGAGCCCCGCCCCGAACGCCCGCGCATGCGCAGCCTCGCTCCGTGACGTTACCCGCCCGCGCTCGCCCACACTTGCGCTGCCCACACCTGCGCCGAGGGCTGGTCCTGGTTGTCACCCCGGGTGCCCCGCCTGGCCCGGCGCCCAGCCCCATTCTCTGCTCGGGCCTTCTGGCTCTGATGCGGTGGTTTTGCTTCTCCGCGGCGCAGTGGCGCAACCTCACCCCGCTTTCCCCGGTCATTTCCTCGGTCAGCCTGGCCTGGAACCTGGGCGGCGACCTCGTCTCCCACGCGCACAGCTGCCTCCGCCCCCGGAAGACCCCGAGCCACGACTGTTGGGCCGAGAAGGCGCTGCAGTGGGCGCGGCCGCAGGCCTCGAGGAGATCTGCGGGCTCGGGCGGTTGCTGGGTGCGAGGAGCTGCCAGTTCCCGGTCTCGAGCTGCAAACGGTCCCGGCCAATGGAAGGCGGCGAGGAGAAGGGAGCGCCCCGCCCGCCCCGCCCGGCGCCAGCCCGGGCCGCTGGGGGCCCAATCCGCCGCCGCTCACTTCCCTAGCGCCCTGCACCCCCCGGCTCCAGGCGAGGCAAAGGGAGTGCATTCCAACCCTGAGTCCCCAGCTGGTTATTTGTGCAAGTTGTGGACGCAACCGTATAAAGTCTCTTAGACAAGTTACTATATCATGCTCCCTACGCAGTCACTTTGACACAGTTACTCAAGTTCATTTATTATTTACTTATGTTGAGAGAAACCGGAGCATCATTGCAGTATACGGGGTCGAACATGGGGCCTCAAACATACAAACCCTCTGCTCTGCTCACTGTATGATATGGGGACTTGTATTGGTTTTATTTATGAACAAGATAAAGTCATCACTCGACCCCTTTAGATCCAATTTAGTTGGACAAGGAGGGACACAATACACAAACAAACGTCTCAAGCTATATGTGATGGAAGACTAAAGAGGAGGAAAGGAGGAAGATTTGCACTAATTTTAAAAAGATGTCTACTAACCAATTAGTAGGCGACAAGTGAATCACAAATATATATTGGAAGGGTATTTGAAAACACGTACTTCCTACAAAGCACAGTGCAGTTTGTGACACAAAAATAAACCATTTGGCTTTTGCTATTTTTGAGGTGTCTATAATCTCCTAGAGAAAAATACACTGTTTGGGGCCTGGTGGTGGTGCACCTGGTTGAGCGCACGTATTGCAACGCGCAAGAACCTGGGTTCAAGCCACCAGTCCTCACCTGCAGGAGAAAAACTTTTCAAGTAGTGAAGCAGTGCTGCAGGTCTCTCTGTGTGTGTCTTTATCGCCCACACCCCTTCCTCCTCGATTTCTGGCTGTTTCTAATTAATAAATAGATAATTTTTAAGTACATTATTCATATGTGTAATTATATATAAAGCTATACTATAGATATATACATATACATACACACACACACACACACACACACACACACACATTATTCAAGGTAAGCTATATGTTTGGCAAGTTTCTGTTGGCCCAGGGAAACTAAAGTGGCTTTTTTGTTTTGTCTTGTTTTGTTTTTCTAACTTTTTAGATTGATTGATTTGTGAGAAAGAGAGGGAAAAACCCAGAGCATCACTCTGGCACATGTGATAACAGGACTTGAAATTGGGACCTCAGCTTTAGTCCAACACCGTATCTATGCAACACCTGTTGGGTGTGAAATTAAAGATCTAACAGGCTGTCTTCATTGAAAAACCATAGCCCGTACTACAGACTAATTTAAGCAGAACTTCTTAAAGGTTAACAAATGATTCCCACTTCTGGGGATTGTTTAACAAGGAGGCCATTAAACTAAGGTGGCGCAACTGTGTTGACAGCTTATGCAAGCAAACTAAAAGATTATCTTGTAAATGCCTTAAGTTTAAAAAATTTAAGGGGTCGGGAGGTAGCGCAGCGGGTTAAGCGCACGTGGCGTGAAGCCAAAGGGCCAGATGAAGGATCCGGGTTTGAGCCGCTCCCCACCTGCAGGAGAGTCACTTCACAGGCAGTGAAGCAGGTCTGCAGGTGTCTTTCTCTCCCCCTCTCTGTCTTGCCTTCCTCTTTCCAGTTCTTTCTGTCCTATCTAACATGACATCAATAGCAACAATAATAACTACAACAAGAATAAAACAAGGGCAACAAAAGGGAAAATAAATAGATAAATAAATATTAAGTTTTTTTTTTTTAAAGGAATTTAAACCCAAGGACATCCAATTACAAAGAGCCAACTAAGCTTTCCCAAGTAATGCAACCTTTTAAACTATCAGATAATTTCCCTGCTTTGCTTGAGTGTCTTCTATATACAGAAGTTTCCTCTAGTTTCTGGCAGTGCCGAGAGATGCTATATTTCATGATTAATTATTTTAAAATTGCTACATAGCTCAATTTATCTGCTTAGCAGTGTATACTCAAAAGACTAGAAAGCAGAGCTTTCAGTAGCTATCTGTACTTCAGTGTTCACAGTATTATTCAGAACAGCAAAAGGCCAAAACAGCCCAAATGATCATTAATGGATCAGTAACTGAACAACAAATGACATGCAGTATTTAAACTTCCAAAGAAATTAAATTCTAACATGCTGTAACATTGAAGACATTATGCAAAGTGAAATCAAACAGCTCCAAAATAAAAGGAACGAACAGTGACTTTAATAGTATACTTCTATCACAGTCTATTCCTATTCATTATTTTTGAAATTTATTTATTTGTTTATTTTTTTAAAGATTTTATTTATTAATGAGAAAGACAGGAAGAGCGAGAAAGAACCAGACATCACTCTGGTACATGTGCTGCCGGGGATTGAACTTTGGACCTCGTGCTTGATAGTCCAAAGCTTTATCACTGTGTCACCTCCTGGCCCACTATTTTTGAAATTTATTATCTACCTGCACACTGGACTGGATCCTGAATTATTCTAGTTTGTTCCAAAATCTGATTCTCCAAACTAAAATTTCATTTGTTTGTTTCATATACTGCTAGGCTCATAGCTAGGGCTTAGTTCTTGCATGGTTCCACTATTTTGTTTATTTTCCTTATGCTGAAGATAAAAGGTATCACAGGCGGTGAAGCAGGTCTACAGGTGTCTATCTATCTTTCTCTGTTTTCCCCTCCTATCTCCATTTCTCTCTGTCCTATTCAACAACAACAACATCAATAATAACTAAAAAAAAAAAAAAAAAAAGGTTTAGAGGAGAGAAAAAGAAAAAAGAAACATGGGGAATGTTATGCATGTTCAAACTATTGTATTTACTGTTGAATATAAAGCATCAATTCCCCAATAAAGAAATAAATTATTAATATATATATATATATATATTGCTGTAAAAACTGAAAAAAAAAAAAAAAAAGAAAGAAACAAGAAACAAGGAAAGACATCACAGCACTGTCTACCACTCAGGAATCTTCCTCCCTGTAGGGACTCCCATGTAGTGACCAGGGGTTCAAACCCAGGTCCTCATACATAATAATATGCATGCTCTACTGGGTCAACCACTTGCTGGCTCCAACATTTCCAGTTTCTAATATGGAGGCACTAAAAGCAAAACTGCCCTCCCCACCCCCACCCCCAGCCCCGAGTCCTAAAATCTGAAGCAGAATGGCTTAATATCAACACAATAGGCCAAGTATAGGCAACCTCTGTACTTGTTGCTCTGCAGACCATTCAGGTATTTCATTGAAATGGTTTTCTCCCCCAAGGCACTGCTCAGCTTTTGCTTATGGTGGTGCTGGGGGATTGAACTGGGATTTTGGACTTTGAAGCCTCAGGCATGAAAGTTTCTTTTCATACCCATTATAGTATCTTACCCCAATCTGGAATCAATTCCTAATAATAGCACCAGGAACTTTCAAACTATCAGCCAGGAAAATCTATCAGTGATTTGAAGTTGGCAGTCAGCTGAGGTAAAGAACAAACACCTCATCACAAGCCCCTGCAAGAGTCAACCCGGCTTTGACCTAGCACGTTATGATTGGGCCCTCCCCAATCACTATGGAAAAGGCCATGGCTGGTGCGCCGCTATGTTCCATCGCTGGGGAGCCAGAGATGACCTGAACTGCCCCTGCGGCTACAGACAGACTATGACCCACATAGTCAACGACTGCCACCTCTCCAGATTCAAAGGAGGTCTTGAAACTTTACATCAGGCTCAACCTGACACTGTTGACTGGCTACGGAAGAAGGGCAAACGCTAGAAGTGAAAACTGCTTGTTTTCACTTCAACTGAAGTTACTTCAGGCCCATCAAAAATCAGGGCCAGGTGGTGGTGCACCTGGTTAAGTGCACACATTATAGTGCACAAAGACCCAGGTTCAAGTCTTTGGTCCCCGCCTGCTAGGGAAAAGCTTCACAAGTGGTTAAGCAGGGATGGAGGTGTCTCTCTGTCCTTTTCCTTCTCTATCTCTCCCTCCCATCTTAACTTCTATCTCTGTCAAATAATAAATAAATAAAAATAGTTTTGAAAAATTCAGAAACCTCTATAGTGACTGTCTTCTGCACTCAGAAACTGAATTTACAGTCTGTCCTGACCATTGATCTTTGCTTTTGTTTGTTTTCATAAAAAGTGCTTCTTCAGGGGCTGGGTACTGACACTCTGAGTAGAGTGCACATATTACCATCTAAAAAGGCCCAGGTTCAAGTCCCTGGACCCCATCTGTAGCAGAGGAAGTTTCACAAGTGGTGGATCAGAGGGACAGAGCTATAGTTCTTTCTCTTTCCCCATCTCTGCTCCCCTCCCCTTTTTCTGTGTCTCTATAGGAAAAGAGAGAGAGAGAGAGGAAGGAACAACACCACTAGGAATGGTGATGTAGTCATGCAGGCACTGAGCAAAAGCTCTTCACTTGCTCTTTTATTATTATTATTTCTTTATTGGGGGATTAATGTTTTATAGTCGACAGTACATAAAATAGTTTGTACATGCATAACATTTCTCATTTTTCCACACAACAATACAACCCCTACTAGGTCCTCTGCCATCCTGTTCCAGGACCTGACCTACCCCCCGCCACCCACCCCAGAGTCTTTTACTTTGATGCAGTACACCAACTCCAGTCGAACTTCTGCTTAGTCTTTTCTCTTCTGATCTTGTTTTTCACCATCTGCCTGTGAATGAGATCATCCCATATTCATCATTCTGTTTCTGACTTATTTCACTTAACATAATTTCTTCAAGCTCCATCCAAGTTGCGCTGAAAATGGTGAAATCACCATT